>NC_056735.1:1710861351-1711161351 GCF_019279795.1 Protopterus annectens | reverse complement strand
TCCCTCTGACAGAGATTCCAGAGTGCTTGGATAGATGGAGTAAGAAGGTATACACTTCTGCAACCTTGGCCATTAGGGCCTTAAACTGTCAGTTTCATATGTTAAAGTATCAGCAACATATTATTGGATTGCTTAAACAGAAAATGATGTTAATTCCTGACTGTGCTGAAAAAGATTTACAGGATTTAATGCATTCTGCTGATCAAGTTGGAAAACATACTTTGCAATGTGGTTTTGATTCATTAGAGGCATCTTGCAGGGCTGCTGTCACTGGGTCTCTACTTAGAAGGCATGCTTGTCTTAAGGAGGAATCCTTGTCAGATCAATCATGCTAAAGCTAAATTACTGGATGCTCCCTTAAACCAAAACCACCTGTTTGGCAACAAAGCAGAAGTAGTACTTAAAAAGATGGAGTAAGAAGCTAAATCTATGCAAACTGTTAAAGATTTCCTGCAAGTACAGCTTCCCAGATTAAGTAGGCATTGGCCCTCTAAGAATTGGTCCTTTCCTGCCTCTTCCAGGCCTTCTCAGTCCAAACCCAGAACCAGCAGAGCACCCAGGCTTCAGTCCCAAGGTACTCACAGGCCTAAGCAGTGGGGGGCTCCCACTTCCAAAGCAGGGAGTAGTAAGACTCCCCCCATGGTAAACTGTCTCAATGACTTAACTTTAAATCTTCCAAGCCCTGCTCAACTGACTGTTCCTTTAGGGGGAAAGATTGCCCTGCATGCAGAAAATTGGGAACCCATTACCCAGGACAAGTGGGTTTTAAATATAGTTTCCCAAGGATACAGATTTCACTTCCACTCCTTACCAACCCCTAACGGTTGGCCAGACCTACCCCCATGTCAGTGGGCAGAGGCTCAAAAGCAAATTCTCTCTCTTTTAAGCATCAAGGCTATTCAGCCTGCCCCAGAAGAAGAATGGGGGCAAGGTTTCCACTCAAGACTTTTCCTGGTACCCAGAAAAGACAGTTCCTGGCGTCCTATCCTGGACCGGTCTATCCTAAACACATTTTTGATAATCCCAAAATTTAAGATGCTAACTCTTCATCAGAAGCTTCCCTTGCTCAGCAAAGATGCCTGGTTGGCAACACGGGATTTAAAGGAAGCCTACTTGCACATCCCAATAAGGGAATCTTGCAGAAGATACGTACGCTTCAGAGCAGGCTATATGCACTATCAGTTCTCTGCACTGCCCTTTGGCTTATCTACTGCGCCTAGGGTATTCACAAAGTGCCTAGCTCCAGTAATTGCATTTTACAGGCAAAAAAATATTCAATTATACCCATTCCTGGACGATTGTCTAATTCAGGCAGAAAGCCAAGACATACTATTAAATCATCTGGCATTTGTAAAGAAAGTGCTAATGTCTCTGGGGTACACCATAAACGAAAAGAAATCAGATCTTGTACCCTGCCAACAAATTGTATTCCTGGGAGCAAGCTTGAATACAACTTCCCAGATAGCCTACCTCATGCCAGAGAAACAAGTTCATTTGATAGTCTACTTCAAATTACTGGCCACGAAGACCCAGCTATCTGCAAGGAAAATACTGCAAGCCTTGGGGTTCATGGCCTCTTGCATTCTACTAATTCCATATGCAAGACTGTATATGCGAAAAGTACAATGGTATCTAAGAAGCCTATGGTGTCGACATTCTCAGGATCTAGAATCAATGACTCCTATCATACCTTGTCTACAGATAGAGTTCCTTTGGTGGGCAGAGGCCTACCACCAAAACAAGGGACTGCCATTCACTCTATCCCCTGCCACCCAAACCCTAACAACAGATGCATCAGATTATGCTTGGGGGGCTCACTTGGCAGGGCAGTGCATTTAGGGCAAATGGAACCCAAATCATATGCACCTGCATATCAATCAAAAAGAAATGTTAGCTGTACAGAATGCTCTGACAGCCTTCAAGGACCACATTCTTCCAGGACAATTATTGGTAAAGACGGACAACACCACTGTTATGTGGTACATAAACAAGCAGGGGGAAACCCACTCCTACCCTCTCTGCAGACTAGCCATGGCTCTGTGGAACACAGCCTTGAGCTACCAAGTGCACCTACAGGCTCAATTCCTGCCAGGAAAGCTAAATACACTAGCAGATGACCTAAGCAGACATCTCATGGACCCACACAAGTGGAAACTGGAACCAAAGATATTCAACATGTTGGGAAACAAATGGGGGAGCCCAGAGATAGACCTGTTTGCCTCCCCCCAGAACTGCCAGTTGGAGAAATTCTGCACAAGGACTCCTCACAAACAAGCTTGGAAAGTGGATGCCCTGTCCTTCACCTGGAAAACCCTATCAGTTTATGCCTTTTCCCCTCTGCCTCTCCTCTCCAAGGTACTACTAAAGATCAAACAGGACAAACCAAGGACAATACTGATTCATTAGACTGGCCACGCCACACTTGTACCCCCTCTTGCGCAGTGTCACTGCTGCCACCATGGCACCTGCCTCAGACCCCTGCCCTGCTGTCCCAGCAGGAGGGCCAGATTCTGCACCCACAGCTTCAAACCCTGGACCTGGCAGCCTGGCTAATTATCTGATCTCTCCGTTACCATCCGTCAGTAAGCAAGTGATGGATGTCATTCTGGAGGCGAGGAGGCCTAGTACTAGAAAATCCTATGCTGAAAAATTGAAAAGATTCTGTTCCTGGAGCCAAACTCAGGGGATGGGCACAGCAGCGCCCAATTTACCCCATATTCTTCAATACTTAACTGAGATGCTTCACAAGGGCCTTTCCTTTTCCTCCATCAAAATTCATGCCTCAGCCATTTCAGCTCATTACAATACAGAACCACCCCTCTTCTCTCATCCACTGCTGAAGCAATTCCTCAGAGAGGCAAAAACTTAAGACCACCCAGGAGAGTTCCTACTCCAGCCTAGGACCTTAACGTTGTATTGGAAATGTTCACTCTACCTCCCTTTGAGCCAGCTGCAAATGCAGAGTTGAAATTCCTTTCTTGGAAAACAGCCTTCCTTCTAGCCATCACTTCAACAAGAAGGGTGTCTGAATTACAGGCCCTCATGGCAGTGGAGCCTTTCATCCCCTTTCATGCTGACAGGGTGTCCCTCAGGACCAGTCTCTCCTTCATGCCCAAGGTGGTATCCAGTGTGGCCTTTAATCAGTCCATTAATTTGCCAATCTTTTTTTCTAATCCACAGAAGAAAGGGGAATGAATATTGCACTCCTTGGATGCGCACAGACAACTTAGATTTTACTTGAACAGGACTAAGCCTCTCAGGAAATCTGAGCAGCTTCTGGTTGCTTTTGCTGCAGGGGGAGAGGGGAAGGCCATCTCAAAGCAAACCATTTCTAAGTGGATAGGCCATTGCATTCATTTCTGCTATAAGCACCATGGAAAACCTACCCCACTGGTGATAAGACCACATTCAACTAGAGCTGCATCTACCTCTACAGCCTTTCTCAGAGGTGTCCCTACCAGGGACTTCCTAGAAGCTGCTACCTGGAGTTCTGTACATACCTTCACCAAGCATTACCACTTGCCAATTTTTTCTAAATCCAGAGCTGGCTTTGCCACTGCAGTCTTGCAGGGCCTTATAGCTGGTCCTAATGCTATGTAATTACCTCCTCCCATCCTTAGCTTTGGGAATCTATCCAAATGTGAAGACTGCAACAGTGAAACACGAAGATATAGTACAGTTGTGTACACTTGCCATAAATGTAGATGTTTGAGTGTATTCACTGTTGCTGTCCTGGTTACCCTCCCTCCATCTGACTTCTATTGACTATACTTCTATTCTTGTTTACTGTGCTTAAAGCTTTTTGGTGTATTTGCTTTTTTGTTGGGGGTGTAACCATGTATATAATTGCTTCCCATTATGGGGGCACCTGACATCTGGAGCAAGAAAAACTGATGTACTGGCATTGGCTGCATGCTTTATACCCCTGACTACCTGACGTCATCGAATATGAGACAGCAACTGACGCAGGACCCAAGACTTTGATAATCTGGCCGACTGAGGGCTACTGCAAGCAGATAACCCAAATGTGATGACTGCAACAGTGAATACATTCAAACATCTACATTTATGGCAAGTGTGCGCAACTGTACTTTTTTCCTATGTAGAATATGGGATAATTTTGGCACTTTGCTATATAAACCGCATTTTGGTTATTACAATTGTAATGCCCATTAATGAAAATAGCTTTGCCGTTCAAATAAAACTGTTCCCCTGTTTCTAAAATGTGCGGACAAAATGTGCACTTCTTACATTTAAAATTCCCCTTTCTCTTATTGGTGCCCACTTCACTAACATTTTTACACATCTCCAATATATTTTTGAGGGACCTATCCTTTTTATATACTATTTTGGGTGACTTTCCCCCCACATTATAATCAAAATGTAAGATCTCCCAATTATTCCTAGTTACTTCAGTAACTTCACTGGCATCCTGATTAAAGGTAGTTATAAAACGTGCAGTAAAATTTTCTCCCCTATTCCTTTGTCCAAGGGTATATAATATTACATCTTCACTATTGTTTCTCATTAGGATGGGTCTATATATCCTCCAACAGCTGTGGTGTGCTTTTGGTTATATAGTTTTTGGACTTTTGGCATTTGTTTTTTTCTCTGTAGCCTACCCTCTTTCCAGTAGCTGTTTAAGTCTCTTGTCCGCTTTCCCTTATGTACTTCGGTGTACTCTGTGCTACCATCGTTGGTAGCCTTTATTCTTTTTCCCTTTTTTCTCCTAGTTAAAATAAAAAATAAAAAAGGTAGTACTAGTTTACGCTTTTTCTTTACACACTTCCTGTAGAGTTACCTTCTCTTGCTGGTAGCTTTCTGTACCTTCGGGTAGTCCTTTCTACCATTGTTAGTAACCCCCTTTCTTTCCCCTATCTCTGTCTACTTAATTGGTTTAGTTTATTTCACTTTATAGTGTGTGTGTGTGTGTGTGTGTGTGTGTGTCTGTGTGTGCGCGCACAATTATAGTTGTTTGAATCATGACCGATAAAGGTACCTCAGGTTTTAAGAAATGTCAGGAGTGTAGCTGTAAATTGCCCAATTCTGATGGGCATTCTCTGTGTGTTTATTGCCTGAGCCTGGTGCACTTACAAGAAAATTGTTCCATTTGTCATGGTTTGTTACCAGGCCCTGGTGGAAAGGAAGAATAAATTGTTGCTAAAGGGGATGATCAAATCCTCCTTTGCAGAGGTCTTATCTGGTCATTTTAGTAAAAGTAAAATGGATGTTTCTTCCCCTTCCTCCTCATCTTCATCTTCAAAACTTGACAAACCTAAAAAGAGGAGTTGATTGGTGCCAGCTTCTCCCTTGGCACCAATGAGCAAAAGACTTAAAACTTTGGTTCCCTCTACCAGCACGGAACAGTTACTTCAAAGGATAGTTCAGTGCCGACATCAGCACCAAAAGTGTTTTCTTTATAGGTGCTGAAGTTGTTTGTGCAGACCCAAGACCAAAACATGAAACTGACAATACTGCCGTCTCCCTTTTTAGCACTGTTGTCTTTGGTGCCAACTGAAAAACAATGAATTTTCTTTCCTTGATCGTCCTAGGATCAGATACTCCCCATCCGTAGATCTGTTTCCAGGCAAATTACCTAGCCCCTTTTTGGAAAGACTGAAATCTCCCTCTACTCAGTCAATTAATTCCACCAAGAGTCTGACGGAAATGGATGTGTTGAGGTTGGTGGATCAGCTGCTTGCAGTGAGGGAACTTTCAGGTGTGTCCTCGGTTCCAGCCCCTTCCGATGTTCAAACCCTTCCTTCTGCGACCCCCACCTAGTCTTCCTGTTCTGAGGCCCTGGCAGCCTTGGCTCAGAGTTTACCAGTGCCAGCTGTTACGGTTCTGATGAGATCTCCATCTCTGGTTCCTGTTCCTATTTCTACCCTGAGTTCTTTGTATGATCCGGAGAACTCTCAGGGTTGTTGCTACACTGTCTATTCCCGGGGGCTGTGCTCAACTCCAGTGTTTTCAGAGCCATCTCTGCACCTTGGGGCTTTGGCACATGTTAACTCTACCCTGACTTTGGCTTCGGGGGCAGTTTCTTTGGAACAGGGCAGGACCATGGTTCTGAGGCAGTCTTTCTCTGTTCCTGGCCCCCTTCTGTCTTTGGGGAACCAGCTTTCCAGACCATGGAGAGGGCCATGTCCACTGTGGCTTTCAGTTGGCTCCTCCTCTGTCTGAGCACTTCCCCGTCCCTTCCCTTCATCCAGTGCTTCAAGCAATCCCAATACCTGGACAGCAAGCACCAAAACTGCAGGAGTCACCTATTCAGGTTTTGTCCTCTTCTGATACTCTCCAGATCGTCCCACTCAGGAGGTTTCTCAGAAAATGAAGTGTAAGAGGAAACACCTAGATTCCCTGGAGGAATCCATCACAGAGGACACTGATATTGATGAAGCAGTGGGTTCCCCACGGTCACACCCCAGAAGCCATCTCCTTTAGAGATATCCTTGAGATCAGTAAACAGAGGGGTGGCTGGACGTCCCAAAAGCCCTCTTCGAATGAGTCACTGTACCTGCAGGCTTTCGGTGCTCGATTGTCTATCTCTTGGGTAATTCCGCCCACTGACTAACTCTTTAAGTTGATCTCTCAGTGGGTGTGGAAGGCTCCTGACACCACACAGCCCATCCCCAACAGGCCAGACAAAATTCTAATGGCACCCGAGGACCATCAACTTTGGGCAAAAGGATTGGTGGTAGATGCCATGGTGGTAGCAGCGGCCACAACAAAGGTACTGGCAGAGGAAAGTTCCACTATCCATCCTCCTAATAGAATGTATCAGAATGGATAGGTTTGGCAAGCAGGTTTATGCTTCATCAACCTTTGCTTTACGGTCTCTGAACTTTATGGCACACTTCGCCAGACTTCAAATGGATCTGATTAAAGAGCTTTCAGATACCCTCGCAGGAGCCGTATCTGAAGAAGTCCACAATAAGGTTGCTTTTCAGTCGGCCACACAAGTCCATTTCAAATTTGTCCATGACGCTCGTAGCACATGCAGCCAAAGTGACAACTAGGCTAGTGTAGAACCAACAGAACTACTGGGAAAAATGTTGTCAGACAGGTCACGGATGGCAAGACTGTCCATATATGTTAGCAACTTAAAGCACTTCACTCTTATGATGGTGCTTAGTGAAAGTTGTTTCACTCAGCTGTACTTTTCTGCAGTAATGATCTTTTATGCTGAATTCAGTGCAGTTTAACAGTAACAGTAGTTAAACACATTATCAGTAAAGGTCAAGCTCCCGTCCTCCTCATAGCATAGCAGTAGATGCTTGAATATATTAGGATCATTTCAAGACAAGCTGCCATTTTGCCTCTAATTCTGTTATACATTTTGCTTTGTGGGTTTATGATCTTTGACATAACTACATTGTCGCAGAGCTTACTGTGCAGGTGTTATGTATTTTTCTGTTAATTTGTTTACAGTTTAAAAGGTGTTTTCCCTTGTATCTTACTTGCAAGATCAGATTTGAGAATTGCTACAGGTAGATGTCCTCCTATTCCCATGTTGCAGTATTCTTAGTGTGGGATTCTGTGATTAAGGTGACCCAAACGTTGACTCCTCTACAAAAGCTTAAGCCTGGTTGCTGTAGGTGCGTAGGACGTCACACACAGGGCCATAAACCAGGGACTTTAAATGTGACATTTGCACGCACAGATTTCAGAACTTTTAAGCCGCAGTCGAATGTCAGATCGATCGTATCTCTGCTGTACTATCAAGGACGTCTAAAGCTAAGTACCACGTTGGGGATTTCATTTTTTCTATTGCTTGAGCTTGGTTTGCTATCCTCCCCTTTTAGCCGTTGAACACTAAGAAGGGTAAATGCCGATGCGGGTATCAGATTCCGCTTAATGACTCGCACGACCGTTGCATTTTTTGCCTAGGCTGGGAACACGACCATACCTCTTGTCCAGTTTGCCAATCGTTCATCCCTAAGATGTTCAGAAGCCGTCTGGCAGGCCTCAGTCTTTACTTAGAAAACCAGAGGCTTAAGAAATTGACACTCAGGATCGATCCAGAGTCGGTCGGCCAGGCGAAGCTTCCATACAAAAAGGGCAATTTGTCATGGCCTACAACTGCTGCCTCTCCGCCATTGGACGCCCTGCCAGCTTCCGATTTAGGAGTCGAGGGACGTCCATTAGCGCCATCTACTTTGACTCCCCTCAAGGAAGCCACTTCAGAAGTAATGGCCAGCATGTTCTCGGAGGTAGCTCAGACATTGCTGGACGCCCGACTGGGATACCAGACCCTGAAGCCCCAGCTCCAACATAGGCCTTCTCCCAGGGCTACCCCTTTGAAAAGGAAACAGAAAAACAAGCATCTTTCTCCCTCTGCTGAGGGATTACCCGACTGGCAATCCTTCACTCAGTCCTTGATGCAGGCCTTCATGACCCTTATGTCCTCTGCCTCTTCACCCTCCAACATCCCTGTTGTCAGCCATAGGCCTGCCTCGGCTACTTCATCCCTTCTTCCTGCTTCTCACGGAGAAGAGGAAGAGGAGGAGGGTATACACCTCATCATCCAATGAATCAATCACTTACTCATCACAGACTGCCTCTCCACTGGAATGTTATTCCTCTGATGAGGAATCCATAGAAAGGGACTCTTCCCCCAGGGGAGACCATCACCAAAATGAAGGAATATTTCAAATGGGATAATTCCCAAATGACAACTGAAAAGAGATATTTTGAATTACTAGAAGTAAGATCTCCCTGTCCATCTGCCATCCCACCAGTTATACCCGCTTATCTTGATGCATTTTCTTCAGCATCAAAAAATCCTGATTCACAGCCACCTGCACCTAAGAGACCTAACCGTTTCTACAAGATGCCTGATGAACAGAAATTCCTGGTGAAACCACACTTGGCAGACCCGGCAGTGATTGCTGTATCCCCTGACTAGCCGTCTGTATTAATTCCCTCCTCCTCCCTTTTACCTACTGACAAGGGCAGTAAGAATATGGACAGGATAGGCAAGAAGGTTTATACCTCCTCCACCCTAGCCTTCAGAGCTATCAACTGCCAAACTTGCATGATAAAATATGCCCTGGGTGTAGTATCTCAAGCCCCTACACTCCTGTCCTCCTTGCCTGACTCCCTAACAAGATAGCATCAAAATTGTCCCTGGCTTCTCAAGTAGCCAGAGATTCAATTAGATGCAGTTATGATGCAGCAGTGGCCTCTGCAAGGTCTGCTGCTTCTGCATCAGTGCTACACAGATATTCTTGGCTTCACCTCCAACCCCTGCCGGAGGACTTAAATTCTTGATGCCCCTCTTGACCACAACCTTCTGTTTGGGGAAACAGTCTGCAGAACTCTCTAAAAACCTTCAGGAGAAAAGCAAGGAGCTCCAAGATGTAAAACACCTTCTGGTATCCCACATTCCTAAATACTACAGGAAGTACCAAGCCAAGACTACCTTTGTCAGGAGGGTCCCCACCTCTGCTACTCCTTCCTCCTCAAGACATAGGAAAGTAGCCAGGAGACATCCCTTTCATGACAGAAATGGTTCCAACAACATGTGACTGCCTTGCCCACGTCCCCCTGTCAGCCCACCTCTCCCACTGTCTACCCCTTTGGAAAACTATCACCACAGACCGCTGGGTTCTGGCAATAGTAGAAGAGGGGTATTTCCTCTCTTGGAATGAAAGACCCCCTGCAAGGGGCATTCCATTCCCACCCAAGAATCAACTACACCTTATTCCCCAGATCCTTCAGGATCTTCTGAATCATGGAACTGTAGAACCCGTCCCTACAGGACAAGAAGGAAAAGTTTTTTCTCAAGGTTATTTCTAGTACCAAAAAAAGATGGTCCCTGGAGGCCAGTTCTGGATCTGTCCTTTCTAAACCTCATCTTAAGAGTTCCATCTTTCAGAATGTTATTCCTCCAGACCTTTCTTCCACTTTTGCCAGCCCAGGCATTCATGGCCACAGTAGATCTCAAGGAGGCCTACTCCCACATCCCCATAAAACCCTCTCACAGAAAGTACCTACGTTTTACTGGGCTCTGTTCTCACTTTCAATTTACAGCCTTGTCCTTTGGTTTGTTTACTGCACCCAGGGTATACACAAAATGCCTGGCCTCAGCAGTAGCCTATTACAGAACCAAAGGCATTCAGATGTATCGCTACCTAGATGAGATCCTCATTCTTGCAAAAAAAGAGGACACCCTAAAAAAAATCTGCAGTTCACGATGTCCCTGCTACAAGGCTTGGGTTCACCCTCAACCTCCCCAAGTCATCCCTAACCCAACAGCAGGACAAAATGTTTTTGGGATGCAGGATCAGAACAGACCTAATGCAGGCATTCTTCCTTCAGTTATCGTCTTACTGCCCACTTCCAGGACCTGATTCGGGTACAACAACTATCAGCAAGACAACTCCTCCTGGTCTTGGGCCTTATGGCAGCCACCATTCCTATGCTGCCTCTAGCCAGGATGCATATGAGAGAACTGCACTGGTATTTGAAGAATGTGTGGTCCCAACATAACCACCCTCTAGAATTTCAGATCCCATTCTTACCCTGCATCAAAGCAGAATTAAGGTGATGGATACAAGTTCAAATGAACCCAGGCCCTCCACCCCCCCCCAGCTCAGTACATGCACGCAGACACATCAGACCTAGGCTTGGGGGCTACCATGAAGGGTCTCAAGGTGCAGGAGAACTGGCACCCTACCCTCCAGAAAAAAAACATATCGATGTGAGGGAGATGACAGTAGTCCTTTTGGCCCTGAAAGCCTTTCTCCCAGTCCTGCAACCAGCTTTCCTTCAGATTTTCACAGACAATACCACAGTCATGTGATACCTCAACAAACAAGGATGGACCAAGTCCGATCTCCTATGCTGGATAGCAATACAGATTTGGGACCTAGCCTGCAGAAACAACTGATCTCTGCAGGCAACCTACATCCCATCCCAAGACAACCAATAGGCAGATATTCTCCGCAGATCATCCTCTCTACATCATGAGTGGATGTTGAACAGGGAAGTTTTTCTAGACATTGTCCTCCAGTGGGGCACGCCTCAAGTAGATTTGTTTGCCTCCCCCCAGAACAGACAATTGAAAAAGATTCTGCACCAAGGACCACTCCTCACTAGCCTGGAGGGTGGACACCTTCAACATTTCATGGAAGGGACGATTTCTGTAGGGATTTCCCCCCTTCCCTGTCATTCCAAAGTCCTCCTGAAGATCAGGAAGGACAAACCAAATATCTTGCTGGTGACTCCCTACTAGCCAAGGCAGCATTGGTTCCCCCTACTATTATCTATCGACAAGGGCAATCACCACAAGTTACCCCACAAGGTGGATTTACTCACACAGCAGAAGGGAACACTTATTCATCCTCACCTACAGATATTATGCCTAACACTGTAGGTGATAAACTTTTAATTCCCTTCAGACACCACTACTCTGAGGATATGCTTTCAGTCCTGAGGGAGGCCAGGAAACCTATTACAAGGAGATCCTACATTTCAAAATGGGAAAGATTCTCCAAATGGTGTCTCAAAAAGCATAGGAATCCTTTTCTAGCGGATGTTCCTCTAGTCCTGTCTTGTGTGTGTGAACTTACCAAGGCTGGCCTTTCATACTCTTCAGTGAAAGTCCACCTATCTGCAGTCTCTGCCTGCTTAACCCCTAGACCCCCCACTGCTATCCAGGCCAGATGTTACGTTATTCCTTAAAGGGGTCTTGCACATCAGACCACCAGGAAAACCTGTCCCACCGCCTTGGAACTTAAACTTTATACTAGAAACACTCACTGGCTCCATGTGAGCCAGCCAGTTCTGCAACACTCCAAATGTGCACATGGAAACTGTTCTACTGGTGGCATTTACCTCTGCTAGAAGGGTGTCAGAGTTGCAAGTTCTCATGGCTTACCCACCCTACACTATTTTCCACAAGGACTGGGTGATCCTGCGCACCAACCTTCTTTCATGCCCAAGGTGATCAGTGAACTGTCTTTAAACTAGTCCATTCACCTGCCCACCTTCTTTCCTTCTCCCACTAATGACAGTGAGAGGATTCTCCATTCCCTAAATGTGCACAGGCAACTGAGGTTTTATTTGGACAAAACTAAGTCCATCATAAAATCCATCCAGCTCTTTGTTTCCTTTCACCCAGAGCCCATGGGCAAGGCAGTCTCCAAACAAACCATTTCCTGCTGGATCAGAAAAACTATCCACTTGTGCTACTTCTACCATGTTGAGGGCCTACTTCAGGGAGTAAGAGCTCACTCTACCAGGGCAGTAGCATCCTCCAAAGCTCTCTTCAAACGCCTGGACACAGCCTCCATTCTGGAGATAGCCACCTGGTCCCTGTACATACCTTCACCAGATACCACAAATTGGACCACATCTCTAGAGCAAGAGAAGTTTGCCAGGGCAATCCTACAGGGCTTTCTGAAATCAGGTACCTCAACCTCCACCCTTCCTTCTTCCTAAGCTGTGGCACTCTCCCACACTACGAATAGTGCAACATGGGAATAGAAGGACATAGAATAGTTGTGTAAAATCTTACCATAACCAAAGATGTCCTTCTCTTTCATGTTGCAGTATCCCCCCCCCCCCACCTATCCCCCTTCTTTCCTATTGGCCTATCTAGAGGGCAACCTGGAGCACCACCTAGACTGTGGTCAGACTAGCCAGCAAATGGCACTTCACATTTCTTGTGGACATCATTTGGTTCATATACTAGTGGACTGTCTGACCGGGCAATTAAGTTTTTAGGTCTCTGCTTGCAGACATCACATTTAAAGTCCCTGGTTTATGGCCCTGTGTGTGACGTCCCACGCACCTACAGCAACCAGGCTTACGCTTTTGTAGAGGAGCTGACGTTTGGGTCGCCTGAGGCAGA
Source organism: Protopterus annectens (assembly GCF_019279795.1). Lineage (NCBI taxonomy): Eukaryota > Metazoa > Chordata > Ceratodontiformes > Protopteridae > Protopterus > Protopterus annectens. The sequence continues at coordinate 1,711,148,492 of NC_056735.1, read as the reverse complement.
GAATCATGCACTGAAAATACTGAAAAATGGAATAGAAGGACATGCATGGTTATGGTAAAATTTTACACAGCTATTTCTCTATTATTTAGGGTACATTCTTTGGATGTGTTAAAATGGTGCATTTACTGTTCTTATTGGTTTGGCTACAGTATTTCCTGCACTTACAGGGACATTCTCCTGCTAAGTTTAGCTTGTAACTTTTCTGTTTCATTGATGATGATGCTGTTGATGATGCAGATAAAATTTTAATTTCAATACGGAACTTGTTTGTATATAAAAAAAAATGTTGTGGTTCGCATACTCCTATAGCTGCAGTTTCTCTCTCAACTTCTAAACGCTCTGATGTTCTTCGTCTTCCATTGCTGCAGTCCTGACTATTGGGTATAGTCCAGTCGGCCCGAATACCAGCATATCCTCAGTCTTTGCCGCATGGTCCGATGCAGAAGCAGTTTTGTGCAGGTTGGCGTTCTGAAATATTTCAAACCGGAGTTTCAGACCGAAACAGAGTTGGCTACATTTTGGTTTTTCTTGCCTCAGTATTTTACCGGATGTCAGAAAAAGTGAATAACTGTATTTCTTGTGGGAAACAGATACCTCATAGGGATTATCATACCTTGTGTATACCTTGTTTAGGGCCTGAGCACGACGTTGTTGGTTGCCGCTCTTGTGCTAGGTTTAACAAACGCACTATTAAGAGGAGGTTAGACTGTGCCAGGTTAGTGTTTGGGAAGCGTTGTAATTATAAAATGCCGGATGCGAAGCGCAAGGATAAAACAGTGAAGGGTTGATGAACCGCAGTCCCGGACGGTCCCAGGCTGAAACTATACTATTACAGGATGTGCCCTCTCAGGAGGTAGGCCAGGCTGAGGGGCTCTCAGGTGACTGTTCTTCCCTCACTTCCCAAGGTAGTTAGAGCCTCTCCTTCTGTTGCCAAAACTTCTTTGAGAGGTAGGCCTAGTTCAGCTTCAGTGGGGGCTTCTCCTAGCATTTCGGGTTCTGTACCTAAGAAACATATGCTTAAAATGGCAGAGGATTTGATTACTATGATTAGAGGTTCTATGCCCCGCCTGATAAGAGGCCTAGGGTGGAACCGAGTTTGATAGTTTTGAACAGTGTTCAGAGGCTTCAGAATCTTCTGTGGAAGATATGCAGGAGTATCCTACTTATTCTGATTCTGATGTGGATGATTCCACTCCTACAGCCCGCCTGAGGATTTTTCATTTTCAGAGACTCTGCATTCCATGAGGGAGCACTTTAAATGGGAAGGCCAGGATTACTCTGATTCCAGGAAAAGGCTTAGGGAATTCTTGTTTTACCCCAGCATAGGCCTTTAGCTATTCCTCCTGTGTTGAATGTGGTGGAAGATGTTTTGCAGAGGCTTCCTGAACCCTGACTCTTTGCCTCCTGCTCCTGTTAAGCCTGATAGGTATTATAGGGTGCCCGCTCATAAATATTTGTTTAAGAGTCCTAGGGCGGACCCGAAACAATTTCTCAAGGGCCTAAAGGTGTTAAGGCTTCTGTGGTTAAAAATCCTGTTCCCACTGATAAAGAGGCAAGGGCTTTGGATAGGTGGGGAAAGAAAGTGTATACTTCTTCCACTCTAGCCATGAGAGCATTGAATTGTCAGTTTCACATGCTAAAATATCAGAATTATCTCCTTTCACAATTGAAATCTAAGGTGGATGCTTTGAAGGTATTGAGTGTAAAGAGTTGCTGGATTTGGTTCATGTGTCTGAACAAGTGGGTAAGCATTCTTTGCAATGTGGTTTTGATGCTGTACAGGCCTCCTCGAGGGTGGCTGCTACCAGTTCTGTTCTTCGCAGGCATGCCTGGTTGAAGGATCAGAATTTAGCTGAGCATGTTAAGACAAGGATTTTGGATGCTCCTTTACAGTCTGATGTGTTGTTTGGATCGCCTGTGGAAGCAGTTTTAAAGAAAATGGAGGACAAAGCTAAGTCTATGCAAACTGTTAAAGATTTTGCAGGTGCAGCCACCAAAGTTTAGTAGAAATTGGCCTGCTAAGGGGTGGACATACCCTGCTTATGATTCCCAGTCTAGGGGTAGGTCTAGACGTGGTAGGGGCAGGGCTCAAGGTTCTTTTAGGCCTAGACAGGAGTTCACCTGCTCAGACTTCTGGTGAGGGCAGGGGTCAGTCCTTTCGTAAACAGACCCAATGACCTGTCTTTTCAGCTGCCAGCAGATTCCTGGCAGCTCCTTTGGGAGGAAGACTGTCTCTTTTCAAAGAAAATTGGGATTTAATTACTCAAGACAAATGGGTGTTGGATATCATTCACCACGGTTACAGATTTTATTTCCATACAATGCCCCTTTCAAAGGCATGCCAGACGTTCCTCCTCCACAAAGAAAAGAGGCTCACAAGCAAGTTTCTCAGTTACTTCAGATAGGGGCCATTCAGCCAGTCCCTGTATCAGAAAGGGGCCTAGGATTTTATTCTCGCCTGTTCCTTGTACCAAAGAAGGGGAACACGTGGAGACCAATTTTGGATTTATCTCTCCTCAACACCCTTTTGGACATTCCCAAGTTCAAGATGTTGACGCACAACAGCTTTTACCTCTGCTGGGCAAAGATCACTGGATGGTAACTTTAGATCTCAAGGAAGCTTACCTTCATGTGCCTATAAGGCTAAGTTGCAGGAAGTATCTGCTCTGAGCTGGAAATTCTCATTATCAGTTCTCTGCATTGCCCTTTGGCTTATCTACTGCCCAGAGTATTCACAAAGGTTCTGGCTCCAGTGATAGCTTACTTCAGGCTTCAAGGAATTCAAATCTATCCTTACTTCTGCCTGATTCTGGCTCAAGAAAAGGAAGACCTTCTACAGCATCTGGAATATGTTATAGCAGTGCTAAGATGCCTAGGGTATTCTGTGAACGAAATAAAGTCCAGTCTAGTACCCTCTCAGGACATGTGCTTTCTGGGTGTGAGACTGAATACAGCAGCCCAGATGGCCTTTTTAACCCCGGACAAACAAAAGAGTCTGTCACTTTACTTCCATCAACTATCTCATCAGTCCGTGCTGACTGCAAGGACAGTCCTTCAAGCATTAGGGTTCATGGCATCTTGTATTCTGGTGCTTCCCAATGCCAAACTGCATATGAGGAAGCTACAGTGGTATCTCAAAAATGTATGGACACAGCACTGCCAGGATTTGGACACTGTCATTCAAATAATACCTTGCCTTTAAAAAGAATTCTTGTGGTGGGCTCAGGAATGTCACCTAAACAAGGGACTCTCTGTGACCCGCCAGAGGCAAGTCAGATCTTAACGACAGATGCCTCGGACCTTGCTTGGGGAGCTCATCTAAATGGAAAGTGGATACAAGACAAGTGGCCTGCCAGACTACAGCATCTACATATCAACATGAAGGAGATGTTAGCAGTCCAGTTTGCATTAATGGCTTTCAAGGAGTTACTTCTTCCAGGGCAGGTGTTGATTCTAACAGACAACACAACTGTCATGTGGTACATCAACAAGCAAGGGGAACACATTCTTATCCTCTATGCAGGCAAGCAATGATTTTATGGGAGAAGCTTGCAACTAACTCTTCAGGCAAGGTTTCTGCCAGGAGCACAGAACTCCTTAGCAGATGTGTTAAGCAGACAAATCATGGATCCCGTGGAAACTGGATCTTCATGTATTTCAGAAACTGACAGTGTCATGGGGAACTCCAGACATAGATCTGTTCGCTTCTCCACTAAACCACCAGCTGCCAAAGTATTGCACAAAGGGGTTTCATCACACAGCTTGGAAAGTGGATGCTCTGTCTTTCAGTTGGAAAAACCTTCATGTGTATGCCTTTCCACCTCTGCCTCTTCTTCCAAAGGTACTATTAAAGGTCAGGCAAGACAGGCCAAGGATGATTTTGATAGCTCCAGATTGGCCTCGCAACACTGGTACCCACTACTACGGAGTCTGGTACAGAAGCCTCCATGGCCTTTACCTCTGATTCCTCATCTGTTATCTCAGAAGGACGGTCATCTGCTCAATGTCAAGCTTCATTCTCTTCATCTAACAGCCTGGCATATTCTGTGTTGAAACACAACAGGTCTCAACTTCCTCAACAAGTTTTAAATGTGATTATGGAAGCTAGAAGACCTAGTACAAGGAGAGAAAATGGAAGAGATTTTTATTTTGGAGTACAGCAAAGAATTTGGAGATTTCTGAGCCTAATTTGAGTGTGGCTCTTCAATATCTTACTGAGTTATTGGACAAAGGTTTGTCCTTCTCTTCCATTAAGATTCATGCTGCAGCAATTTCAGCTCACTATGATTGTGACCCACCTTTGTTTTCGCATCCTTTGTTCAAGCAGTTTCTTAGAGGGGCAAAGAATATAAGACCCCCGAGAGCTCCTACTCCTGCTTGGGATCTCAATTTTGTGTTGGAAAACTTACTCTACAACCTTTTGAGCCTGCAGCTACTGCTGAATTGAAATACTTGTCATGGAAGACTGCTTTTCTGTTGGCTATTACTTCTGCAAGAAGGGTGTCTGAGTTGCAGGCCCTTATGGCAGTAGAGCCCTTTTGATTTTCCATAAGGATAGGGTATCATTACGCACTAATCCTTCCTTTATGCCTAAGGTGGTTTCTAGTGTGGCTTTAAACCAAACTATTCATTTGCCTACGCTTTATGCAGACCCTCAAAATAAAGGGGAAAAGATTTTGCACACTTTAGATGTACACAGGCAATTGCGTTATTATTTAAGCAGAACTAAGGATTTTAGGCAGTCCCAGCAGTTGTTTGTTTCTTTTGCTTTGAGTTCACAGGGCAAGCCTGTGTCAAAACAAACTATTTCTAGGTGGATTGGCTTTTGCATTGCATTTTGTTATTCCCATCATGGCAAGGAGATTCCAGCTGGGATTAGGCCTCATTCCACTAGGGCTACTGCCACTTCAACAGCATTTCTAAGGGGTGGCAACTAAGGATATTTTGGAAGCAGCTACTTGGAGTTCAGTGCATACTTTCTCTAAGCATTATCACCTTCCTATCTACTCTAAGTCTAGGGCTGGTTTTGCCACAGCTGTTTTGCAAGGCATGTTGTCAGCTCCTACTTCTTTATGATTTGCCAGCCTCCCTTACCTCTGCTTTGGGATTCTACCCAATAGTCAGGACTGCAGCAATGGAAGTAAATGTAGATGTTCGAGGATCCCCATTGCTGCAGTCCAATTTACCTCCCTCCTTCCTCTGTATTTAGGGGTGGTTGTGTAGGTGAGTTTACATGCTTATATTTTTGTATATATTGTTGTATATATTGTACATGTTTTTGGTGCAGGTTTTTTGGGACTTGTCTTTTTAGGGTCTTCTGACATCTGGGGCAAGAAAAGACTGAGGATATGAGTCATGCGCATTAGTAGGACTATACCCAATAGTCAGGACTGCAGCAATGGAATCCTCGAACATCTACATTTATGGTAGGTACAAAACTGTACTTTTTGAAATTTTGCCATCTACAGGGAACCAGGAGAAAGGTTATTTAAACATTACAAAAATGTGTGCATCAGCCTTTTGGATATCTCAAAAAAGGCAGTATGGTAGATCTTGGACCACTAGAAAATAAAGTAAGTGTTATGGGGGTACCAAAGAAAAACAATAATTGGAAACTTGCACTAGATCAAAATACTTCATTGTAGGAGAAAAAAATTCTGATGTTGCCCTTAAAGAACTGTTGTCTCTCATAAGACTCTGGATATGGAAGATGTTAATCTACTGTTATCCTCAAGTCATTCTTGTTTAAATTTCCTGAAGTTTCTGATAAGCTGTTTGTTCTCTCCACAGCCTGAAGCGAGTTTTTAAAGTGCTAATTCTTGTCTCTGTGTTTTTAGGAACATAGCACACACAAATGTTGCCTTAAGTGCATGGCAGCTTGCTAGTAACCTGTTCTTCAGAATGGTTACAACAGAGTTTGTCCTTTGTGAGAGAACACTCCCTTGTCCTGGAATAAAGCCCTACCAAACCTTGAAGTATCCCTTTATAGTATTATATAATTCAGTTAATTAATTTTTATTTATTTTTGTGAGTGGTTATGTCCTCCTAGGCCTGTGGCCTTAAGTGGTATGTAAGCTTAATAAGGGAAATACAGTCTGTGCACTTGTGAAATTTCCCTGCCTGAAGTAAGGATTTGTATGAAAGGTTCGCGCAAGAATTAGGGTGGGAGCTTTCCTCTTTTACCAAGCTATGCTTGAACAGAGGAGCTGTTTTTGGTAACCAGTCTAGTGTTTATGTGAATGTCCACCAACACAGACTGACAGGACTGCATTCAGTGTTTGTAGTTTCTGTAGAGTTTCTCTCTGTAGAAAGAATCATTAAGATAAGTATTACAACTCAGATTTGATGCTTGCAGTCTGCTGTAGTAAAAATCAATTTTACAAGGTTCTGGGTTTTATGTAGTCACTTTTATTGTAATAAATGCAAGGTTCCATACTGGAAAAGCTTGTAGCTAGTAATAAAATAGATGAGCCAGGATACTTGCCTAGTGGAACAGCTGGTCACAGTCTTACCAGAACTTTACAAAAAGCAGTGCTTGTTCAGTAACCATTTTTTGAAAAGGGATCATTTAGGCTGTGCATAGGGAACTTGCCTTATGATTGGTAATAGTGCATCTAAACTGGTTTCTAAAAGAGCACTTTCTGGACTTGAGAAGCAAATGAAAATTTAGTCAGAAACATCCCTCAGCCTTTATGCAAAAGCCAAGTGTCTCAGATCTCTCTAACATTTCAGAACAAGCTGAAGGAAGTGGACTGTATTCACTTTATGAAGACAGAAATAAGTAACTGGACTGGTGGTTCCATAGGATGATTTGTTAATTGAGAAGGTATCATATTAATACTCTTAAATTAACCTCCAGAAAGAAGTCGAGACCTGTAATGCTTAATATGCAGCCATACAAGCAGAAGGATCTTGCATCTTACAAAACTGTGGCTAAAAGGAAAGGTGCTGTGCAATGGTGAAGCTGGGACATTTATTGAAAATGACTGCCAGCTTTATACTAGACAAAAAAAGGAGTCATTTTATTCCCATCATTAACAGCTGTCACAAGGCTGGAGTGAGATGCAGACTGCTGTACACCCAGCAGTCTGTAGAATATTTTTACAGGTGGGTCAAAATCTATATGGTGGCACATTTGGATTTTTAGGAGACAAAGTTCAGTCAGTGGAGCTCCAGTTAGCAAGGTGACTCCCGTTTCTGGATTTTACCCAAGTAAGGGGTGTCCAAAAGACTGCACTGTTGAAACCATTTCCTTTGTTCCAAAAGAAAATACTTGAGGAAGAGAGAGATGGCCAGGAGTGAGCTTTAATTAGGAAAGGATTGGATTCAGAGTAAATGCCAGCACTGCAAGAAGGTGAGGAACAAGGCAATGACAATAGGTGAGCTTGTGGAACAGGGCAGAAGTGGAGGAACATTAGCTGTAGTGGGAAAGTTGGAAAACCTGAGTCCTGAATTGTGTCATTGAAGAGAAGCTGGTATGGAGACAGGATGAGAACTATGCAGGGGACTGTTAAACTGAACTTGATAAGCAGTGAAGGGTCTGCAGAGTATTAAACTTCACTGTGCTGTTTATTTTAAAATGTGTGGAGAGGTAAGGCCTATAAATCTCATTTTGTTGTGTTTGCCCATGGAGGAATCAAATGGAGGGAAAAATAAATATCAACAAAATTTGTCATTTATATATTGCTAAACTTAAGTATAATAATGCATAGCAGGTATGGAGAAAACTTTTTGATGGGTAGTTTGATTATTAACAGTAAGCCCTAAAAAAATGCAAAACAGCATATTTACCTTATTACATTGCAGCATAAGGTGTAGAATATTTGGAATTTGAAGGGTAAAGTTAAACAGTTGAAACTGCAAAGGGAAGGGTGTACTGTGAGGCTGTGTGGAGTTACTCATAAAAAGTTAATGCCAGATATCCTTTTTTACTCATGTTGCAGTATTCTCACATGTGGGATTGTCCGCCTCAGGCGACCCGAACGTCCGGTTCATCTACCAAAGCTTAAGCCTGGTTGCTGTCTGGTGCGTGGGACATCATACATGTGGCCTTAAACCGTGGGCCATAAATGTGACGTCTGCACACACAGACCTTAGAACTTCTCTGCTGCAGTCGAATGTCAGTTTGCTTGTTTTGCTCTGCCTTACGGAAGATATTAAAGATAAAGTACCCTGTTGGGGAATCGTTATTTTTGATAGAGCTTAAGTTACTGTTTGTCTTTTAATAGCCGATGCCATCTAGGAAGGGAAGATGCAAGTGTGGTCGGCAAATTCTGCACAAAGATGCCCACATACTCTCCTTATTCTGCTTAGGCCCATCCCACGACCATACAACCTGTAAAATCTGTCAGTCGTTTGTCCTGAAGACCTTATGCAGCCATCTGGCAGCACCTAAACTGTTTGTTGAGAACCAATGATTAAGACACTTGGCCCTAGATATGGATCCTGAACCAGCCGTCGTGGTGGAGCCGCCTAAAAAGAAGACCAAGGTTTAAAGGCCTGCTACTGTTGCTCCTCCAGCATCGGATGTCCCGCCAGCTTCCGGTCTAGGGGCTGAGGGACGTGTGGAAGAACTGGCGACTTCGGTGAGTACCATGTTAGAAGCTGCCCTAGCATCTCCAGTTAACACGTCCGTTGGAGTTTCTGCGACGTCTGCCTCTGCCGATGTTGAGGGGGAAACTGACTTGCCTCAGCAGCCACCTTCAGTTTTCAAACAGGAAACCTTGGGCCCAGGCCTGACGCCTGACACTAAGCCTCCACCCAAATGACTGAGGTACAAAAAAAGATTCTTTGAGTTCTCCAGATGGAGTCTCCCTCTCCCTTTGCTATGCCTCCTGTGATTCCACCTTACCTGGATGCCTTTGCTTCTGCCTCCAAGAACCCTGAATCCCAGCCTCTAGCCCCCAAAAGGCCAGATATGTTCTATAAAGTCCTTGATGATCACAAGTACCTCATCAAGCCACCCATGGCAGATCCAGCTGTCATTGCAGTGGCACCAGACAAGCAATCCAGGCAGATTCCTTCCTTTCCCCTACTGCCATCAGATAAAGACAGTAAGGTGATGGATAGACTGGGGAAAAAAGATCTATACTTCCTCCACCCTGGCCTTTAGGGTCATTAATTATCAGACACACATGGGAAAGTATGCTCTAGATCTAGTCTCCCAGGCATCTGCATTGCTCTCTTCCATGCTTGATTCCCCTACAAAGCCCCAAGTTGCCTCTAAGCTTTCTTTAGCAGCACAGTTAGCCAGGCATTCCATAAAGTGCAGCTACAATGCTGCTTGAAGACTCAGCCAGATCTGCTGCATCTGCTTCTGTATTCCGCAGGTACTCCTGGCCCAGACTTCAGTCCCTACCTGATGACTTCAAGAAGATGATCCTGGATGCTCCCATGGACATTAGGTTCCTCTTTAGCAAGCAACCTGCTGAACTATTTAGAAGTTTGCAAGAAAAAGAAAAAAGGAACTGCAGGACCTGAAGCATCTGCTGGTATCCCCAGTTCCAAAATTATACAGGAACTGCCCTGCAAAACCTACCTTTGTCAGGAGGAGGGCACCTTCTCCTTCCACTTCTTCCTCAAAGCATAGGAAAGAGGCTAGGAAACCCTCGTTCCCTAGGACTACTCCCTTCCAATTTGCCCCCAGGCCACCCTTTCCAGACAGAGCAAACCATGTGTGACTGCCTAAATCCCCTCCACCACCTCCCCCTGTCCTCACTGCCTCCTCTTATGGCAACACATCGCTTAAGACCACTGGGTCTTATCAGTAGTGGAAAAGGGGTACTTTATGACCTGGCAGAAAAAGCCATTACCAAAAGGTATACCCCAACTCCAAAAAAAACAAATTCATCTGATACCCCAGGTCATCCAGGATTTATTATCCCAGGGCACCACAGAGAAGGTTCCCGCAGGACAAAGGGCAAGGGTTTTACTCCAGGCTGTTCCTGGTCCCAAAAAAGGAGGGCCCATGGAGGCCTATACTGGACCTGCCCTTGCTAAACCCTTTCCTGCATGTACCCTCCTTCTGCATGCCATCTCTACAAACCCTTCTTCCACTTTTGACACCCGACACCTACATGGGCACCTTGGACCTGAAGAAGGCTGTTCTCCATATCCCCTTTCACCCAGACTTCAGTGGATTTCACGTTTTGCTGTGCCATCCTCGCACTATCAATTTACTACCTTGCCCTTTGGTTTGTGTACAGCACCAAGAGCTTTCACAAAGTGCCTGGCCCCAGCATTAGCCTTCTGCAGAACAAAAGGTATTCATATCTACCCTTACCTAGACGACCTACTCATCCAAGCTGAGGAAGGGAGCACTCTTCAGGCACACCTGCAATTCACTATGCCCCTTCTTTAAGGTCTGGGGTTTACTCTGAACATAATGAAGTCCTCCCTCACCCCATCCCATCACCAGATCTTCTTGGGTTGCAGAGGAAGGACAGACTCGATGAAAGCCTTCCTTCCATAAGCCAAAGTCTCCTCTCTTGCAAACTTCTTACAAGACCTTCTTCTAGTCACCCACATTTCAGCCAGGGAATTTCTATGCCGTCTAGGCCTAATGGCAGCTATTCTTCCAGTGTTGCCCCTTGCCAGGTTGCACATGAAATTCCATGCCTGGTCCCAACACCGTCACCCCCTGGACTTTCAAGTTCCCTTCCAACCTTTCCTGAAAAAAGTGTTGGGGTGGTAGGTCCAACAAATAAGCCAGAATCCAGATCTTTTCACCTACAGCCCTCCAAGGCAGTCCAATTCATGTACACAGATGGCTCCAATCTGGGATATGGGGGGGGGGGGGCATCATGAATGGACTCAAGGTACAGGTTCAGTGGGAGCCCTCACTGTGAGAGAAATGACTGTTCTCCTCTTAGCCCTGAAGACCTTCCTCCCACTCATACAACCTGGCTCCCTACAAGTCTTCACAGACAACACCAATGTGATGTGGTACATCAAGCAGGGGGGACCAGATCCTATTTACTTTGCAGGCTGGAAATACAAGCATGGGAACTGGCCACTCGGTGCAATACAACATTGCAGGCCATATACATCCCATCACAGGACAACCATCAGGCAGATGCCCTCATTAGGTCTTTGTCTCTGAACCACGAATGGATATTACATAGAGATGTCTTCTTAGACATTGTCTACCAATGAGGCACTCCACAGATAGATCTGTTTGCCTCCCCTCAGAACAGACAACTGCGACTATTCTGCTCCAGGCTTTCCTCACCACTAGCGTGGAAAGTGGATGTCTCTTCAATTTCATGGAAGGGGTTCCTATTTGCCCCCCCCCCCCTTTCCCTCTCATCCAGAAGGTCCTGCTGAAAATTCAGCAGGACAAACTAAAAATCTTGCTGGTGATCCCCTTTTGGCCAAGGCAGCATTGGTTCCCCCTTCTATGTCGTGCCAAGGACGATCACCACAAGTTGCCTCACAAGATGAACCTTCTCACAAAACAGAAGGGATCTCTCATCCATCCTCCTCTGCAAAACCTAAGCCTTACCATGTGGTGATAAATTTCTTATCCCTTTCAGACATCTTTACTCAGAGGATGTGCTGTCTGTCCTGCAGGAGGCCAGGAAACCTACTACCAGGAGATCCTGTTTATCAGAGTTTAAAAGGTTCTCCAGCTGGTGTCTTCTAAGGCAATTAAACCCCTTCCAGGCGGATGTACCTCTAGCCTGATGTTCTTCGTGTTTCAATGTTGCAGTCATTACATTTGGGTAATCTGCTGGCAGTTTGCCCTCAGTCAGCCTGAATACCAAAGTCTTGGGTCCTGCGTCGGTTGCTGTCTCCTCTTCCATGACATCAGGTCGTCAGGAGTATAAAACATGCAGCCGACGCCATTTTATTCAGTCTTTCTTGCCACGTGGTGCCCGAAGCAGAAGCAGTTCGCAAGTGTCGGTCGGCCGACTCCTGAAATTTTCACATTTGAGTTTCAGAACCAAAGTCTTCAACTAAAGCTAAGTACCCCGTTGGGGAAACTTTTTCTTGCTCCTTACTGATGTCAGTAAAAGTTAATAATTGCCTTACTTGTGGGAAGCAAATACCTCATAAGGATTTTAATTTGTACTGTATTCCTTGCCTAGGCCCAGATCATAACATGCCTTGCTGTCGGTTTTGTGCTAGATTTAACCAACGCACTATTAAGCGTCATTATAGTTTTGCTACAAAATATTTTGGATCCAGATTTAATTACCCTGAAATGTCATCGGTTAACAATCCGACTACCGGAGTTCACAAAAAACGCAAAGAAAAAGACAGAGACAGACAGTCGAGGTCCAAAACCCATGACGAAGCTTCTCCTAAGCCAGTCGCTGGTTCGCCGGTACTCAGTGAGGTGCTTTTGCGGCCCCTGATAACTGCTACTTTTGAGTCGTAGGCCTCTACCGAGACCCATGCAGAGTCCAGTATGCCGCAAGATTCTCAGGGTATTGAACCCATGGATGTCTCTCCCTTGGATGGGTCCGGAGCCGCTGAGCAGGCACCGGCTTCGGAGGGTGTTTTCAGGCCTCAACATTTTTATATAAAACCAACGCTAGCTTCAAAAACAAGACCAAAAACTTCTAAGTCTAAAACACCGAAGCATGAGCCACGTGCTCAGGCCCCTATGCCTAAAAAACAGATGATCAAAATGGCTGAGGACTTAATTACCTTGACCAGGGGTTCCCAATCCCCCCTGCTAAGAGGCCTAGGCAAGACACTGATTATGAATCTTCTGATCAGGTTTCCATTTCTTCTGATAAGGAATTTTCTATACCACCCTATGAGGATTCAGATGCAGAAGAATCCATCCCATCTGCATCTCCTCCTGAGGATTATTCTTTTGGAGAAACCTTGCATACTTTAAGGGAGCATTTTCATTGGGAGAGTCAGGATTTCTCTGAATCAAAAAAGAGGTTTAGGGATTTCCTTCTTCCTCAGCATAGGCCTTTGGCAATACCTTCTGTATTAGACATTGTTGATGATGTGTTTTCGGAATCAAGCATGGCTCCTGATTCCCTACCTCCGGCTCCTAGTAAGCCAGACAGATATTACAGGGTTCCTGACTCCCACAAATTTATATTCAAAAATCCTGCTGCTGATCCTAAGATTATCTCACAGGGTCCCAAAGGTGTAAAGGCCTCTACAGCCCAAAATCCTACCCCCTCTGATAGAGATTCCAGGGCGCTGGATAGATGGGGAAAGAAGGTTTATATGTCTGCAACCTTGGCAATTCGGGCATTAAACTGCCAGTTTCATATGCTTAAATATCAACAGCATGTTATGGGCCTATTGAAACAGAAAATGGTGTTGATTTCTAATTGTGTGGAAAATAAAGAATTACAGGAATTATTGCATGCAGCAGAACAGGTTGGAAAGCATACTTTGCAATGTGATTTTGATTCTTTGGAGGCCTCTTGCAGGGCCGCAGTTACTGGATCTGTGATTAGAAGGCATGCCTGGCTCAAGGAGCAAAATCTGCATGATCATGTTAAAGCTAAATTGTTGGATGCCCCTTTACAGCATGATACTCTATTTGGTAATAAGGCAGAAGAGGTTTTAAAGAAAATGGAAGATGAAGCTAAATCTATGCAAACTGTAAAAGATTTCTTACAAGTGCAGCTACCCAGGTTCAGAAGGCACTGGTCTACTAAAAACTGGTCCTTTCCTGTGTCCAACAGAGCCTCTCAAGGCAAATCCAGGGGCTCAAAAGGCTCTAGATACCAATCACAGGGTTCTTACAGGTCAAAGCAATGAGGTGCCTCCACCTCCAAATCTGGAGGAAACAAAGCACAACCCTACAGTAGGCAGTCACAATGACTTCCGTCTGCCTTCACCAAGCACTTATCTTTTGGCAGCCCCCTTGGGGGAAAATTTACACTTCATGCTCAAAATTGGCAGTTAATTACCCAGGACAAGTGAGTATTAAACATAATATCCCAGGGGTACATATTTCATTTCCATGCTTTGCCAACTCCAAACGGTTGGCCAGATCTGCCGCAAAATCAATGGGCAGAGGCTCAGAAACAATTTACGTCCCTCGTGGATATGGGGGCTATTCAACCAGTACCAGAACAGGAAAAAGGACAAGGTTTTTATTCAAGACTTTTCCTGGTACCCAGAAAAGACAATGCCTGGCGTCCAATACTGGACTTACCGATTTTGAACACGTTCCTGGACATTAAAATTTAAAATGCTGACTTTACAAAAGCTACTTCCTATGCTGGACAGGAACGCTTGGTTAGTGACTCTAGATTTAAAAGAGGCATACCTGCATATCCCAATAAGGGAATCGTGCAGAAGATGCCTCCGCTTCAAGGCAGGTTTTTTGCATTACCAATTCTCTGCACTACCCTTTGGCTTATCTACTGTGCCCAGGGTCTTTACAAAGTGCCTGGCACCAGTAATTGCATTTTGCAGACAAAGAAGCATACAAATGTATCCTTACCTGGACGACTGTCTCATTCAAGCAGAGAACAAGGACATTCTTTTTCAACATCTGGCATTTGTAAAAAGGCTTCTAACATGCCTAGGGTACACAATAAATGAAAATAAATCCCAATTGGTACCCTCTCAAATAATTACATTCCTGGGTGCAAGCTTAATTACAACTGCCCAGATGGCTTACCTTACGCCAGACAAACAAAGGCAACTGACAACTTATTTCAAGCAGATGGCAACAAAAACCCAGTTATCTGCAAGACAATTTCTGGGGTTCATGGCATCCTGCATTCTACTAATTCCATATGCAAGACTGCATATGAGGAAACTTCAATGGTACCTAAAAAGTTTATGGAGTCAACATTGTCACAGTCTGGAAACAATGATTCCTCTCATTCCCTGCCTATAGCAGGAGTTTCTTTGGTGGGCAGAGACATGTCACCAGAACAAGGGACTATCATTCACTCTACCCCCTGCCACCCAAACCCTAACTACAGACGTATCAGACTATGCTTGGTGGGCCCACCTGGCGGGAAGATGAATTCAAGGCATATGGAGCCCAAAACAAATGCATCTGCATATCAACCAGAAAGAGATGCTAGCTGTTCAGAATGCTCTGACAGCCTTCAAGGACTTGCTTCATCCAGGACAACTACTGATAAAGATAGACAACACCATGGTTATGTGGTACATAAACAAGCAGGGGGGGTACACATTCCTACCCTCTTTGCAGACTAGCCATGGAATTGTGGAACACAGTTTTGACTTACCAAGTACATCTTCAAGCTCAATTCCTGCCAGGAAAACAAAATACTCTGGCAGACGACCTAAGCAGAAATCTTATGGACCCGCACGAGTGGAAATTGGATCCACAAATCTTCAGCATGGTAGCACAGAAATGGGGGAGCCCAGACATAGATCTGTTTGCCTCTCCCCAAAATTATCAACTGGACACATTCTGTGCAAGGACTTATCACAGACAAGCATGGAAAGTGGATTCCCTATCCTTCAGTTGGAAAAACCTATCAGTCTAGGCCTTTCCCCCTCTGCCTCTTCTCTCCAAGGTCTTACTAAAGGTCAGACAGGAAAAAACAAAAATGATCCTGATTACTCCAGACTGGCCTTGCCAGCACTGGTACCCAATTCTAAGGAATATGTCTCAACTCCCTCCATGTTACTTGCCTCAAATACCTCATCTACTGTCTCAGCAGAACAATCAAATTCTGCACACACAGCACCAAACTCTGAACCTTGCAGCATGGCTGATCATTTAATTATTCAAACAACACCTCTCAGTAAAATCTGTGATGGATGTCATTTTGGAAGCCAGAAGGCCTAGTACTAGAAAATCTTATGCTGATAAATGGAAGAGATTCTGTGCTTGGAACCAAGCACAAGGAACGGACACAGCAAAATCAAATATCCCTCAGATACTGAGATGCTTGACATGGGCCTATCTTTTTCTTCAATAAAAATCCATGCCGCTGCCATCTTGGCTCATTACAACATGGAGCCTCCCCTCTTTTTTCATCCTCTGCTAAAACAGCATCTTAGAGGGGCCAAATATTTAAGGCCTCCCAGAAGATCACCAACTCCTGCATGGGACCTCAATTTTGTGCTGGAAAAACTCACCCTGCCTCCTTTTGAACCAACAGCTACTGCGTTTATAAAATTTTTATCTTGGAAAACAGCTTTCCTCTTGGCAGTCACTTCAGCAAGAAGGGTTTCAGAACTGTAGGCTCTCATGGCTGTGGAGCCTTTTATTACATTTTACCCGGACAGGGTGTCCCTCAGGACCAATCCTTCCTTTATGCCTAAGGTGGTATCCAGTGTGGCTCTTAACCAAACAGTTCACCTGCCAACATTTTACCCAAATCCGCAGAACAAGGGGGAGCGGATTCTGCATTCATTGGACGTACACAGACAACTAAGAATGTTCATCGTGTTACACTGCTGCAGTCATCACACTTGGGTTATCCTGCCGTCAGGCGGTCCCGCCGTCTGCCCGAGTTCCAAGTCTTGGTCCGGTGTCGGTTGCTGTCGCTTCTTCCCTGACGTCAGTGTGCCAGGGGTGTATAAGAGGCATCCGACGCCATTTTCTTCAGTCTTTCTTGCCGTGCGGTGCCCGAAGCAGAAGCAGTTCGCAAGTGCCGGTCGGCCGACTCTTGAGATTTTCAAATCGAATTTCAGACCGAAGTCTTCGATAAAGCTAAGTACCCCATTGGGGAACCTTTTCTTTCCTCAGTCCGATGTCAGAAAAAGTTAACAATTGCATTTCTTGTGGGAAGCAAATACCTCATAAGGACTTTCATTCTTATTGTATTCCTTGCCTAGGCCCAGACCACGATGTCACAGGTTGCCGGTTTTGTGCTAGGTTTAATAAACAAACTATTAAACGTCGGTTTGATTTCGCCCGACATTGGTAGAAAATTTAATTATACAATGCCGTCGGAGCAATCGACGACCGGAATGCATAAAAAACGCAAAGATAAGGACAGGCAGCCGAGACCCAAACCAGACTCCAAGGCCTCTGCTAGGCCAGTCGCCGGTTCTCCGGTTTTCAGTGAGGCGCCTACGCAGCCCCTGACGACCGCTGATTTAGAACCCCAGGCGACGTCCGATTCCCAAGCGGAGATTGCTAGGCCTCCACAATCTTTACCTTTAGGCCCTTCCGACTCCATGCCTGTAGGAGATTCCGGTGCAGCTGAAACGCCTTCAGTTGCAGAAGGTGTCTTCAGACCGACTACACTCGCTATTAAATCCTATGCAAAGCTGAAAACTCCTTTAAAAACAAAGAAGACTGTACAGCAGTCTCCAGTACAAGGGCCCATGCCTAAGAAACAGATGGTTAAGATGGCTGAAGACTTAATTACCCTAATCAGGGGTTCCCATCCCCCTCCTGATTAAAGGCCAAGACAGGAGGAGGACTACGCTTCCTCTGACCAGGTTTCAATTTCCACAGACTCTTCTGAGGAACAGGAATATTCCTTTCCCCCTTATGAAGACTCTGATGCTGAAGAGTCTATCCCTTCAGCATCTCCCCCAGAAGACTTCTCTTTTTGGGGAAACCTTGCATACCATGAGGGAACATTTCCACTGGGAAGGCCAGGATTACTCTGATTCTAAGAAAAGGCTCCAAGAGTTCCTTTTACTACCCCAGCACAGACCACTTGCTATTCCACCCGTGTTAGTCATTGTGGATGATGTTTATTCAGAATCTAGCCTTAACCCAGATTCACTACCTCCTGCACCAGCCAAACCAGACAGATACTACAGAGTCCATGACTCACACAAATTCCTATATAAAAGCCCTGTTGCTGACCCAGAAACCATTTCCCAGGGTCCCAAAGGGGTTAAGGCCTCTTTCGCTAAAAATCCTGTGCCCTCTGAAAGGGATTCTAGAGCACTAGACAGATGGGGAAAGAAAGTATATACCTCAGCTACTCTAGCTATGAGGGCCTTAAATTGTCAGTTTCACATGCTGAAATATCAACAATATTTGATGTCTCAATTAAAACAAGAAATACTCACACATACAGAACAGCCTGATTACAAGGAAATGCAAGATTTGTTGCATGCAGCTGAACAAGTGGGAAAACATCCTTTGCAATGTGGATTTGATTCATTGGAAGCTTCTTGTAGAGCAGCAGTGACAGGGTCTGCATACGCAGGCATGCTTGGTTAAAAGAACAAACTTTACCTGATCACGTTAAAGCAAAGTTATTGGATGCACCTTTACAGCAGGATGTTTTATTTGGTGTAAAAGCAGAAGAGGTTTTAAAGAAAATGGAGGATAAGGCAAAATCTATGCAGATGGTCAAGGATTTTTTTACAGGTTCAACCCCCTCGTTTCAGCAGAAATTGGCCAACCAAAAACTGGTCCTTTCCAGCTTCTGCCAGACCACAGAGGGGCAGATACAGACGCCCAAGGGGCAGAGGCCAGTCACAAGACTCTTACCAGCCTCTACAATGGGGTGCCACAACTCAAAAAGGAGGAGAAGACAGGTCTCAAACTACCGGAAGACAAACACAATGACTTACCCCTCAGACTACCAAGCAAAAGCCTCTTGGCAGCTCCCTTGGGGGGAAAACTAGCACTTTTTGCAGACAACTGGCACATTATCACAAAAGACAAAATGGGTCCTAAATATTGTATCTCAAGGATACAGATTCCATTTTCACACTTTGCCAAAGATAAAAGGAATGCCAAACCTGCCACCAAATCAATGAGCAGAGGCTCAAAAACAAATTTCAGCTCTCGTGGACATGAGAGCCATTCAGCAGGTTCCTTCACAAGAGCAAGGACAAGGATTTTACTCAAGACTCCTTCTAGTTCCCCGAAAGGACAAAGCCTGGAGACCCATTCTGGACCTCTCAATTCTAAACACATATCTGGAAGTACCCAAATTCAAGATGCTAACACTACAGCAACTTCTTCCCATGCTGGGCAAGAAGGCTTGGCTAGTAACGTTGGACCTCAAGGAGGCATACCTGCATGTCCCTATCAGACAAAATTGCAGAAGATGCCTCCGATTTATAGCAGGTTCAACCCATTACCAATTCTCTGCACTGCCCTTTGGCTTATCTACTGTTCCCAGGGTCTTCACAAAATGCCTGGCACCAGTAATTGCATACTGCAGACAAAGAGGGATTCAAATATATCCATACCTGGACGACTGCCTTATTCAAGCAGAAAGTAAAGACATTCTATTAAAGCATCTGGCGTTTGTCAAAAACCTACTAAGTTGCCTAGGGTACACAGTAAACGAAAAGAAGTCAAAACTAGTGCCCTCACAAGACATAATATTCCTGGGTGCCAGCTTAAATACAACGGCCCAGATGGCTTATCTCACGCCAGACAAGCAAGGACAACTGACTCAATATTTCAAAATGATGGCAACAAAGACCCAACTCCCTGCAAGAAAAATTCTGCATGCCTTTGGATTCATGGCATCTTGCATACTACTAATACCATTTGCAAAACTGCATATGATGAAATTACAATGGTATCTGAAAAGTGTATGGACTCAACACAGCCACAGCTTGGAAACAATAATTCCACTCATTCCCTGCCTTCAACAGGAGTTTCTGTGGTGGGCTCAGGCATGTCACCTCAACAAGGGTCAGCCTTTTACCTTACCCACAACCAGGCAAACTATAACAGATGCATCGGATTATGCCTGCGGGAGCGCACATGGCAGGACAGTGTATTCAGGGCAAATGGTCTGCAAGACCAAAGGCATCTACATATCAATCAAAAAGAGATGCTAGCTGTACAAAATGCCCTAACAGCTTTCAAGGACCTCCTACATCCAGGACAACTCCTATTAAAGATGGACAACACCACAGTGATGTGGTACATAAGCAAGGGGGCACACACTCCTACCCCCTATGCAGACAAGCAATGGCCTTGTGAAACACAGCACTGACCTACCAAGTTCGACTACAAGCACAATTCCTGCCAGGAAAGAAAAACACATTGGCAGATGATCTAAGCAGAAACATCATAGATCCTCACGAGTGGAAACTAGATCCACAAGTATTCGCAATGATAACTCAAAAATGGGGGAGCCCAGACATAGATCTGTTTGCTTCCCCCCAAAACTACCAACTACGGAAATTCTCACACTAGCTTGGAAAGTGGACGCCCTCTCATTCAGTTGGAAAACATTGACAAGTGTATGCCTTTCCTCCACTGCCTCTTCTGGCAAAGGTGCTGTTGAAAGCCAGATTAGAGAGGCCACAAATGATACTCATTGCTCCAGACTGGCCACGCCAACACTGGTATCCAATACTAAGGAACATGGCTCAAGGCCCACCATGGATTTTACCTCCAATTCCTCACCTGCTCACTCAGCAAAACAATCAGATTCTACACAGCCAGCTCAAGACTTTAAATCTGACTGCATGGCAAATTGCCTAAACAACCAGTCAACACTTCTCTCTAAAGCTGTGATGGACGTCATTCTGGAGGTCAGGAGGCCCAGCACCAGGAAAGTCTATTCAGACAAATGGAAAAGATTCTGCGCCTGGAACCAGGCTAATGGCCAAAATCCCCTTTTCCCAAATATTCCTCAGATTCTTCAATATTTAACTGAGATGTTGCACAAAGGACTTTCCTTCTCATCTATTAAGATCCACACCTCAGCTATTTCAGCTCAGTACAACACGGATCCTCCTATATTTTCACATCCATTACTAAGACAGTTCCTCAGAGGGGCTAAGAACATAAGACCGCCCCGGAGAGCACCAACTTGGGATCTCAACTTTGTTTTGGAAAAGCTTACACTACCGCCCTTTGAACCAGCTTTCACAGCTGATCTACAGTTTCTATCATGGAAAACTGCCCTGCTGCTAGCAATAACTTCAGCACGAAGAGTCTCAGAGCTACAGGCCCTAATGGCAGTGGAGCCTTTCATAATTTTTCATCAAGACAAGAGTCTCTTTTCGAACTAACCCTTCCTTTATGCCAAAGGTAGTATCCAGTGTGGCCCTAAACCAAACCATTCATTTGCCCACCTTTTATCCAAACCTCAGAACAAAGGGGAAAGGCTCCTACACTCTTTGGACATTCACAGGCAATTACGTTACTACTTGGATAAAACTAAGGTTTTCAGAAAATCTAACCAGCTCTTTGTATCCTATGATGCAGGATCACAAGGAAAGGCTATCTCAAAACAGACCATTTCAAAGTGGATAGGACATTGTATCCATTTCTGCTACACACACCATGGGAAACCTGTGCCTGGTAACATCAGGCCCCATTCCACCAGGGCTACAGCAACATCAACAGCCTTCCTCAGAGGGGTACCAACCAAGGATATTTTGGAGGCTGCAACTTGGAGTTCAGTGCACACCTTCACCAAGCACTATCACTTACCTCTATACTCTAAAACCAGAGCTGGCTTTGCCACTGCAGTTCTGCAGGGCCTACTAGCCTCTCCAAACCCTGTTTAGTTCCACCACCTATCCTTAGCTTTGGGATTCAACCCAAGTGTGATGACTGCAGCAGTGTAACACGATGAACATAATACAGTTTTGTACCTACCATAAATGTAGATGTTCGAGTGTTCACACTGCTGCAGTCCAGGTTATCCTCCCTCCATCCCTCTGACCTAGCTGAACTTTTCTATACCTTTACTACCCTGTACAACCTTTGTGGTGTATTTGCTTGTAACTGAAGGTATTCCTTTTACCTGTTTTATTAGCAATATGTATTGCCTACCTACTTGGGGGCACCTGACATCTGGGGCAAGAAAAACTGAAGAAAGTGGCGTTGGATGCCTCTTATATACCCCTGGCGCACTGACGTCAGGGAAGAAGCGACAGCAACCAACGCCGGACCAAGACTTTGGAACTCGTTCCGACTGCAGGACCGCCTGATGGCAGGATAACCCAAGTGTGATGACTGCAGCAGTGTGAACACTCGAACATCTACATTTATGGCAGGTACAAAACTGTACTTTCTACTTAAACAGGGCCAAATTTCTAAGAAATTCTGAGCAACTACTGGTGGCATTTGCTTCAGGATCAGAGGGGAAGGCTATATCAAAGCAGACTATTTCTAAGTGGATAAGCCACTGCATTCATTTCTGCTACTTGCACCATGGTAAACCTGTGCCCAAGGGAATCGGGTCACATTCCACCAGGGCTGCCTCTACCTCAGCAGCCTTTCTCAGAGAAGTTCCGACCAAAGACATTCTAGAAGCTGCTACTTGGAGCTCTGTTCATACCTTCACAAAGCATTATTTGCCTCTCTTCTCCAAATCCAGGGCAGGCTTTGCCACTGCAGTTCTACAGGGCCTTATAGCCGCTCCTAATACTATTTAGTTCCATCCTCCCATCCATAGCTTTGGGATTCTATCCAAATGTAATGACTGCAACAGTGAAGCACGAAGAACATAGTACAATTGTGTACACTTACCATAAATGTAGATGTTCAAGTGTATTCACTGCTGCAGTCTGGGTTACCCACCCGCCATCCCCCTTTTTCTATAACTTCTGTTTCCTTCACTATATTCTAAAGCCTTTGTGGTGTATTTGCTTTTAGATGAAGGTAAAAATTATTTTGCTAAAAGTACATTTACATATATTGCTGTTTAATTTTATATATATATATATATATATATATATATATATATATATTTTTTTTTTTTGTGCTACCCAATTGGGGGGGGGGGGGGCACCTGACATCTGGGGCAAGAAAAACTGAATAAAATGGCGTTGGCTGCATGTTTTATACCCCTGATGACCTGATGTCATGGAAGAGGAGACAGCAACCGACGTAGGACCCAAGACTTTTGTTATTCAGGCTGACTGAGGGCAACCTGCCAGCAGATTACCCAAATGTAATGATTGCAACAATGAATACACTCGAACATCTACATTTATGGTAAGTGTACACAACTGTACTTTTGTGTGACCTCCTAAAATCAGAACTTTCTTACTCTTCAGTGAAAGTCCATTTCAGCCTGCTTACGTATGGCTCCACCCCTCTTATCGAGAGTGGAGATGAAACTGAAGGAGTTCACATCAGACCACCGAGGAAACCTATCCCTTCTCCTTGTGACCTAAACTTTGTGCTAGAAAAACTTACCACTGCCCCCTTTGAGCCTGCAGCTTCTGCCACTTTAAAGATGTGCACCTGGAAGACTGTCTTGCTAGTAGCCCTTACTTCAGCTAGAAGAGTCTCTGAGGTGCAACCACTCATGGCTTCTCCACCCTACACTGTTTTCCACAGGGATAGGGTTTCTGTTCATACTAATGTCTCCTTCATTCCCAAAGTGGTCAATGAAATGTCCCTTAACCAGTCTATCCATTTACCCACCTTCTTCCCTTCGCCACGGAATTACAGTGAGAGAGTGCTCCATTCTCGAGACTTTCACAGGCAACTGAGGTTTTATCTGGATAAGACTAATAACATTAGAAAGTCCAACCAACTCTTTGTATCATTTCACCCCAGGTCCCTGTGGAAAGCTGTATCCAAACGGACTGTATCTTTCTGGCTCATATCCTTACCGATAAACAAATGTGAAATAAAATAGAAATAATTCTGTTACTCCTTCCATGGTAAAGAGCTACCACGCACAGTTAAAGCCCATTCCACTAGAGCAGTGGCATCTTCAGGGGCGTTTCTGATGGGCATTGATACAACCACTATCCTAGAGGCAGCCATATGATCCTCTATGCACACCTTCACCAAGCACTATAAACTGGATAACATCTCTAGAATCAGGGCAGGACTTGCAAGAGCTATCCTCCATGTAGTCCTGGAAACTGCTGCCTGTTCTTCCACCCCTTTCTCTACATGAATTGTGATACTCTCCTACATGTGGGAATACTGCAATATGAGAATAGAAGGACATAGATTAGTTGTGTAAAATCTTACCATAACCATAGATGTCCTTCTCTTCCATGTTGCAGTATTCCTTCCCTCCCTCCTATCCCCCTAGAGGGGCTTTTCCCTATCTGGGATGGCATCCTTCCTTATCCTTAGAGTATTGTCTGACTGGGAAGTCACATTTATGGCCCAAAGTTTATGCCCGTGTGTGTGATGTCCCTTGCACAAGACAACAGCCAGGCTTAAGCTTTGGTAGATGAGCTGGACGTTCGGGTTGCCTGAGGCGGAGGATCCCACATGTGAGAATACTGCAACATGGAAGAGAGGGCCATCTGTGGTCATGGTAAGATTTTACACAACTAATCTTTCTTCTTGATGTGCACAATGTATGTTACAAGAATAGCCTAAAAGAATGTGGATTTAATCAAAGGTGTTTTTTGTTCTTAATTTTTGTAAACTAAGCATATCAAGTAATGAAAGTACAGTGAAGAATGAGTATTTTCCATAAATGTATGTCTTAACAGAGGACCGGTATCTGACCTAAGTGGAAATTGATAAGATATGAACTGATGCATTGTGAGGCAAGAAAGAAGAAGCACATCAGTTAAAAGATGTTGTGACCCTTTTGTTGGATCTGTTGGAGGGGCAGCAGTTTACTTGGAGAAGGGCAATAAAAGCAAGTTTTAAGAAACTGTAGTTTTAAAAAAGGCAAACTAAATACAGGGGGCATAATAGTGTTGAAACTGGGCATCTATCCCCTTAACATATTTAACTTTAGAATGTATTAAGTAAAAAGAAAAAAGTTTTTCTTTCGCAATGTTTCAGTGAAATACAGATACATAGCTTTTGTGTTAAAGGATAATTAAATGTATTGATGTTTTTTTCTGCACTTGGGAGGGGAACCCCATTACAGTTACAGCATTAGTAGTGTGCTTATGTGCAGGCTCTGGCAAAATGTGTCTTTGTATGAATTGTCATGTTTTAGTGTAGATGCTAAGGCTTTTCTTCCAATTGTGTATAGTTCCTTTTATTCTGTTTTTTAAAGGGATTTTGGGAAGGTTGAAGTGAATTGACTGGTTGGAAAAAATGTGACATGAGCTCAAACAAATGTTTGAAATTTATGTGCAATTCATGATAAGTCAACAAAGTATGCAAAAGCTCCTAGAAGAAAAGTAAAGTCGAGTTGGTAATGTAGATATTTGATTGGATCAATGTTGCAGTAACTTACCATAATTGTAGATATTTGTTTGGATCAATATTGCAGTAACTTACCATAATTGTAGATATTTGATTGGATCGATGTTGCAGTACTAAGTCTTGGGACTTTTTGCTCTGCAGAAGCCTACAAATGGCCTGAATACTAAAGGCTTTCCCCAACCGACAAACATTCTCTGTAGTCCAGTGTCGATGGCATAAGAGGTATGTCCCTCAGCTCCATCTTCTGGACATTCCTGCCTAAGTATCCATGATTCAAAGTCCTACGGTGGAGCACAACCTAACCAAGTAGCCCTACTGATACTCCTAGCCCCGTGTTAGGAAGTAGGGTAGGCATAGGAGTGGGGCTGATAGAGGTCACAGGACCCTCCCAAAAAAAAAGGAATCTAGAGGAGAGGGAGGGTGGGAAAGGGTACTGAAACACTGATCTACTCAAGCGCCTACAGCTGTGGTAATTTATCTGCACAGTTGTGCAATGTTCTTTGTAGTCAGTGTTTAGTATTAAGTGTTGGGAAGATTCCCAAAGTTTCTTTACTGGGAAGGTTGGTAGGTTTCTCAGAACATCAGGCTGTAGAATGTGGGCGAGGCAAATTCTGCCTTAACCTTGGATATGGCCCCAAAATTGTAGTGCTTGGTAAAAGTGTGCAAAAGACCAGGTGGCTGCTCTTAAAGTAGGCGAGTAGGAGCTCCTTTTAGCAAGGCATTGGTTGTGGCTTTTGCCTAGAGAGCTGGAGCTCCTTTTAGGAAGGCATTGTTTGTGGCTTTTGCCTAGAGAGCTGGAGCTCCTTTTAGGAAGGCATTGTTTGTGGCTTTTGCCTAGAGAGCTGGAGCTCCTTTTAGGAAGGCATTGGTTGTGGCTTTTGCCTAGATAGCTGGGCTCTAATCTTACCAGGTGGTTGCTTGCCATATTGTGAATAACACAGAGATGCAGTTAGCAATCCACTTAGAGATTGTTTACATATCGGTTTTCCCAGTTTTCTATCTGCAGATGCTGTTAAACGCCAGTCAGATCTACCTGGAAAATTCTGTCTGTGCAGGTAGAATATAAGTTGATTCTGCACACCCAGAGACTGGAGGATTCTTTCTCCCTTGTTTTAAGGGTGTGGTAAGAACACTGGGAGATGGATGGATGGCATGATTTAAAGACATCTCTGAAACCATCTTCTGCATGAAAGATGGGGGCTTGATTGTCAGGGTAGCTCTGTTTTTATGAAAAATGACAAATGGCTTCTTACACATCAGAGCTTGTAACTCAGAGGTATGTCTTGCTTAAATCAGTGCTAGCAGAAGTGCTGTTTTTTCAGGAGAGTAGTTTGATAAGGTCTGACGTTGCAGGCTCAAATGAAGGCAAGATAAGTTTTTTTCTAGTACATAGTCCAAATATCAGATTGGGACTGTTTCCTTTCTGGCTAGTCTGAGATGTAGTACCCTTTTTAGGAATTGTCTCGTGGGGTTTAGCATACATTGGAGGAGACATGGCAAGGGATGCAGAAATGGCTGAAGCGTGGAGTTTAATGCTAGAGTTGGACAGTCCCCATTTATATAGTTGAGGTATTCTGGTATCTTTTGAAAGCAGCTTTACTGGATGCAACACCATTAAATTTGCATCAGAGTTGAAAACCATTTTCACTTAGCCACATATGGCTTCCTGGTACTCCTGTTTCCTAGCTTCTTTGAAGATGGACAAGAAATTCTTGGAAAAGCACAGTCCAGACAGGATTATAAGCCAATCATCCAAGCAGTTAGTGTTTTCACATTGGGATTAATGACAGACATCTTGTTCTGAGTTAGTAGGTCCATAAGTGGTGATAAAGATTTTTAGGTGTTTGATATTCAGGCTATTTAAGTTTTGCTTCCAGCTTCTCTGGTACTACACAAAATATTAAGTTATCTTGATGTGTTCTATCTTCTAAGCTTATCATTTTCTGAAGGATTTCTTCACTTGATACATCAAACTGTCATTCTCTCTTTCATGTCTATTTCTGACCACTTTGCATTGAGTTAACCTTGTGTGTTACTCTCAGTATCAAAAAATACATTTATAATCCTTGAAGTCCCACTTTTTCACTTATTGTACTTTCAAATGCAATAGTGCTAGCTATTTCCATGACCATTTTTATCTTGCAGTTATTTGTTCCAAGTTTATTCGATTGAAGTTACCCAAGCGTATCTTTCCACAGCCGTTTACTTGAAAACACTCCCTCCTTATTGTATATGCAGCCAACCCTTCACTCCACTTTCCAGCCAAAATAAACATTCACAAAAGCTTAGGGACTAGTTTTCTGCTACCAGTTCTGGATGCATTTAGTTTGTTTGTAGTGGACCGTACACACAGAGTGTACATGTTTTTTAGTCTTGCTTAGGAAAGTTAATCCTGGAATTTCTTGTATTGTTGTTAGTAGTAGTAGTAGTAGTATTAAGCAGCTCCACAAATGCAATAGATCAAAACGAAGAGGCATTCTAATTAGCATGGTAACCGGACATCATCTTGTTAACAAATAAATGTCAAGTACCTTTTTTGACTTACTTTAGATTTTGCCAGACAGCTTTATCTTAACCATAAACAGCATGCGCAGTATTAAAGAACATCCAAGTTGGCTACGTTCCTTCTAAGGTTTTGCTGATGTAGTTGGCATGTAGGCAGAGGTTTTCTCCTTGAACAGACACAACTGAGAAACTCATAGTATAGGAAAAAATGTACATTATTATGTCATTTTCCAGAATAGTGACAGAGTGTATTAGAGGTAAGAATTTTGCATGTAAAGTACAAATAAGTAAATTATTTTATATCCACTTTTGATGTACATATATGAGTGATTGTTTACAAAGCTTAATTTCTTTTTTTTTTTTTTTAATTCGGTATGTAAAGTATTACTGCTGCCAACTGTGGCTTCTGTTGTATTGTCTAATACATGTTACGTAAACTGCAGCTGTCATTTTTTTTCACAACTCTTCTACATTTAAAACTTTGCAAAAACTCATTTCTTGTAGGGTAATTTACAAATCTAGCAAAGGAAAATTTCCTGTAACATGTCATGTAGGTGAAATCCTAACTGTAATTAAAATACTTGGGTATACAACTGAAAATGATTTGAAGTCACCTACTGCATGTCTTTGGAATGGAGGGAGCCAGAGCACCCCGAGAAAACCCACACAAACACTGGAAGGACATGCATAGGAGGCACACCAGCACAGAATCTTAACTCGAGAACTTCTTGCTGTAAGGCAACAATGTTAACACTCCTCCACTGTGGGGCCCTCATTTTAGTTTTATTATACCTAACTTATTTGACGATTTGTTTCTGATTTACCATGCACTATCATTATTTTGAGTTTTTTTTTTCATTTGCTAACCAGGCAAGACTGCTGTACCCAAGTGTTTTTTTTTTTCAGGGGTGACCCAGAATTAATACCTGGTTAAGTGATTTGCTTAGTCACACAGTGAGCAAATGGAGATGGAAGAAATCAGACCCTGTACCCTTAGTTACCAAAAGCAGCTCATTAACCATTCATAGCCTTCATCCTCTTTAACTGACAGACTTGAGTTTCATTATATCTTATAATGCGTTCTACTTTATTTCACACTAGTGTGTAGCATAGCTCTAAACTGTCCTTGATTTTGCTGAATATCCTTTATTTTACCTCATATTTGACCTATCACTTGTCAAATTCTGATTTTTCTGATAAATCACTGAGGATTCCAGTTAGTCAGTAATGCCAAGCATGTTTCAGAAAAAATGCATGTTGATGCAAAAACTGTTGTACTACTAAATCTTTAAATGAACTAGCGTAATATTTAAAAATTGCTTCTTATTCTGTGCCTTTGTCTACCCATTGCTTTTGTCCAGAATTCTTGATCAAAGAAGTTTGAGGAATAAAAGTCTTGGTGCTGTGTCCAGGACGTGACTCCTGTACATAAAAAAATATTCCCATCTTTTTATTGCTTGTGGGTGAATTTTCAGATATATGAAATAAATTTTGTATAGCATCACATGGCTAATAACATAACTTAGGTATGTAATTGGAAATGTTAGATGAGGTCAATTTTCAGAGAGTCAAGTGTATTTTTAGCATTATTTGTACTTCTACCGTGTTTGCTATATACAGTTAATTTTTGTTTTATTTTGCTTAACATATTTGAGGATTTGTTTCTGCTTTACCATGTTTTAATATTATTGACGCTAGAATTGATTAATATTTTAGATAATTTTTTGTATGCCTGTCTGAGAAAAAAATGTAAAAAAAAAAATGTAAAAATAATGCTTTTTATTGACTCACTCAAAAAAGTAAATAAGGAAGAAGAGTGAAAACTTTGCAAAAGAACCGCAGATGAACTGACTTCAGAAAACCATTCAGGGTTGGTTTTGCTGATTCCTGTTACTTTTTCTGGTACCTCATTATCACAATAAAAAAAAAACATCAAATGCTTTTCTGAAATCAGTTTGTCTTTTTCTTTTTCAAAGTTTTCTTTTTTTTTTTTTTTTTTTTTTACGTTTTAGAGTGACTCAATAAAAGCATTCTTTAAAAAAAAAAAAAAAAAACTTTTTTTTATATTTTTATTTTTTACTTTTTAGTCTTTAAGTAAAATATTGTCTATAATGTGTAGGGAGATGTGTGTGTGTCTGTGTGTGTGTAATGATGTAGATTTATTTTAAGGTCACTTATAGAACAGTGCAGTCCCACTTTGTCCCTCTGTGGTCCTGTTACATCTTTGTAGTTGTGCTCCTCACTGATGAGCTGTTCTGCGTTATTTCCATCTTGTTTTGTTGTGTTTCTGGGACTGTGTGTGCGTGTATGTATGTTGATGAAACGATGTAGGGATATGCGAGAGTGTGTTTTTGTGTGTGCGCATTTGTCATTCAAGGCCACTTGTAGTACAGTGCGTCCCGCTCCGTGTGTGTGTGTGTGTGTGTGTGTGTGTGTGTGTGTGTAGGAAATGATGTATGGAGTGAGGAAATATACTGGTATAATAGAATAGTTTTAGTCCACATTGTATGGATGGCTAGTATTTGTAAACGTAGAAGTGTTTTGGACTCTGTGTGTGGAAGAAGTGATGTAGGGAGATGTGAGTGTATTTTTCTTGTTTAAGGGCTCATAGTACAGTGCATTCCGCTGTATGTTTGTGTGTAGGAAATGATGTACGGAAATGTGTGTGTGTGTTCTCACTAATGACAGAGGGGACAGTATTTTAATTAGACTAAAATATTGTCCCTCTCTCATTATTAGAATACTTTTTATTGAAATCTGCTTAGTGAGACCGCAGAAAAAAACGCCTTGGCATTTTTTCTGCTCTCTCAAGAGCAAGACAGAGCCCCAAAGCCAATTTCAATAAAATACATTCTAAAAAGAATTTTCAAACACTATTTGTTTAGTATTATTTATATTGATCAATTTGATCTGCAGAGGTTTCTCATTTAATATAAAGATGTAGACATCTAGCAAAGACTTTAACTATGTTAGGTGTACACTTTGCAGGACAGTAAGATAATTAAAGACCAACTCAGTAATCTTTAGGAAAATTATGTACAGTAGCTTATCTTCTGCAGTATGTGAAACATGCTGGCAAAACCACACTGTTTAAAAACAAAAGGTGATGTAAAATAGTAATGGAACCTAGTAGTAATGGCTTGCTTAGTGCAAACTGAGAGCTTAATCAAAGTACCTCCTCATGAATGTATTGTGCACAATTCCAAAGTAAGATTCAAGTATGATACAGATGTTCTTCGTGTTTCACTGTTGCAGTCATTACATTTGGGTAAACTGCTGGCAGGTTGCCCTCAGTTGGCCTGAATTCCAAAGTCTTGGGTCCTGCGTCTCCTCTTCCATGACGTCAGGGGTATAAAACATGCAGCCGACGCCATTTTCTTTAGTCTTTCTTACCGCGTGGTGCCCGAAGCAGAAGCATTTTGCAAGTGTCGGTCGGCCGACTACTGAAATTTTCGAGTTTGGGTTTCAGAATCGAAGTCTTCACTAAAGCTAAGTACCCTATTGGGGAAACTTTTTTCTTGCTTTTTACAGATGTCAGAAAAACTTAATTGTATTACTTGTGGGAAGCAAATACCTCATAAGGATTTCCATTTGTACTGTATTCATTGCCTAGGCCCTGATCACAACGTGCCTGGCTGTCAGTTTTGTGCTAGATTTAACCAACGCACTATTAAGCATCAGTATATTTTTGCATCAAAGTATTTTGGAAACAGATTTAACTACCCAGAAATGTCGTCGGATAGCAATCCGACTACCGGAGTGCATAAAAGATGCAAAGAAAAGGACAGAGAAAGGCAGTCGAGATCCAAAACCGACGATGAAGCTTCTCCTAAGCCAGTCGCCGGTTCGCCGGTACTCAGTGAGGCGCTTTCACAGCCACTGAATGCCGCTACCTTCGTGTCGCAGGTCTCTACCGACACCCATGTGGAGTCCGGCATGCCGCAAGATACTCAAGGTATTGGACCAACAGATGCATCTCCCTCGGATGGGTCCAGAGCCGCTGAGCAGACACCGGCTTCTGAGGGTGTATTCAGACCTCAACATTTGTATATCAAACCGACGACAGCTGCAAAACCAAAGACAAAAGCAACTTCTAAAACTAAAAAACTGACTCATGAGCCACGTGCACAGGCCTCTATGCGTAAAAAACAGATGATCAAAATGGCTGAAGACCTTATAACCTTGATCAGGGGTACCCATCCCCCTCCAGATAAGAGGCCTAGGCAAGACACTGACTATGAATCTTTAGATCAGGTTTCTATTTCTTGTGATTCCTCGTCTGATCAGGAATCATCTATACCTCCCTATGAGGATTCTGATGCTGAGGAGTCTATTCCATCTGCATCTCCTCCTGAGGATTATTCATTTGGAGAAACATTGCATACTTTGAGGGAGCATTTTCACTGGGAGAGTCGAGACTTCTCAGAATCAAAAAAAAGAGGCTCAGGGATTTCCTTCTTCTCCCTCAGCACAGGCCTTTAGCCATTCCCCCTGTCCTAGACATTGTGGATGATGTATTTTCGGAGTCAAGCTTGACCCCTGACTCCTTACCTCCAGCTCCCAGTAAGCCTGACAGATATTACAGGGTCCCTGACTCACATAAATTTTTATTTAGAAACCCTGCTGCTGATCCTGAAACTATTTCACAGGGTCCAAAGGGAGTTAAGGCCCCGACAGCAAAAAATCCTACCCCCTCTGACAGAGATTCAAGGGCACTGGACAGATGGGGAAAAAAGGTTTATACATCTGCAACCTTGGCAATCAGGGCCTTAAATTGTCAATTTCATATGCTTAAGTACCAACAACATGTTATGGGATTGCTGAAACAGAAAATTATGATTATTTCAGAATGTGCAGAAAAAGTATTGCAGGAATTATTGCATGCAGCTGAACAAGTAGGAAAGCATACTTTGCAATGTGGGTTTGATTCCTAAGAGGACTCCTGCAGGGCCGCAGTTACTGGATTTGTTATTAGGAGGCATGCCTGGTTAAAGGAACAAATTTGCCTGATCATGTTAAAGCTAAACTGCTAGATGCACCTTTACAGCATGATTATCTGGTATTAAGGCAGAAGAGGCTTTAAAGAAAATGGAAGACAAAGCTAAGTCTATGCAAACTGTTAAAGACTTCTTACAAGTGCAGCCACCAAGATTCAGTAGACACTGGCCTACAAAAAATCGGTCCTTTCCTGTGTCAGACAGAGCTCAAAGGGGCAAATCCAAACGCTCTAAGGGTTCCAGATACCAGGTACAAGATTCATATAGGTCAGAGCAATGGGGCACTTCCACCTCCAAATCTGGAGGAGATAAGGCGCAAACCTACAGAAAGCAATCCCAATGACTTCCCAATGCCTACACCAGGCACTTATCTTTTGGCAGCACCCACAGGGGGAAAATTAGCATGTTTTGCTCAAAATTGGCAGCTAACCCAGGACAAGTGGGTACTAAACATCGTATCACAGGGATACAGATTCCATTTCCACACTCTGCCAATTGCAAATGGTTGGCCAGATCTGCCAAAAAATCAATGGGCAGAGGCACAGAAACAGGTTACGTCCCTCATGGATATGGGGGCCATTCAGATAGTACCAGAAAAGGAAAAAGTACAAGGTTTTTACTCGACTGCTCTTGGTACCCAGAAAAGAACAAGGCCTGGCGGCCAATACTGGATTTATTTATTTTGAACACATACCTGGACATTCCAAAATTCAAAATGCTGACTTTGCAGCAGCTTCTGCCCATGCTGGGCAAGAATGCTTGGCTGGTGACTTTAGACCTAAAAGAGGAATACCTGCATGTCCCAGTAAGACAATCGTGCAGAAGATACCTCAGATTCACGGCTGGCTTAATGCATTACCAATTCTCTGCACTGCCCTTTGGCTTATCTACTGCGCCCAGGGTCTTTACAAAGTACCTGGCACCAGTAATTGCATTTTGCAGACAAAGGAGTATACAAATATATCCTTACTTAGACGACTGTCTCATTCAAGCAGAGAACAAGGACACTCTTCTTCGACACTTGGCGTTTGTGAAAAGGCTTCTAACATGCCTAGGGTACATAATAAATGAAAAGAAATCACAACTGGTACCCTCTCAAAAGATAACATTCCTGGGATCAAGCTTGAATACAACTGTCCAGATGGCTTACCTCACGCCAGACAAGCAAAGGCAACTGACTACTTACTTCAAACTGATGGCAACAAAAACCCATTCTTCTGCAAGCCAAATTCTGCAGGCTCTGGCCTTCATGGCATCCTGCATCGTACTGATTCCATATGCAAGACTGCATATGAGGAAACTTCAATGGTACCTAAAAAGTTTATGGAGTCAACATTCCACAGTCTGGAAACAATGATTCCTCTCATTCCCTGCCTGCAACAGGAGTTTCTATGGTGGGCAAAGGCACGTCACCAAAACATGGGACACCCCTTCACTCTACCCCCTGCCAGCCAAACCTTAACAACAGACGCATCAGATTATGCCTGGGGGGGGGCCCACATGGCAGGAAGATGCATTCAGGGCATATGGACACCAAAACAAATGCATCAACATATCGATCAGAAAGAGATGCTAGCTGTTCAAAATGCCCTAACAGCCTTCAAGAACTTACTTCATCCAGGACAACTACTGATAAAGCCGGACAACACCACAGTCATGTGGTATATAAACAAGCAAGGGGGCACACACTCATACCCCCTTTACAGATTAGCCATGGCACTGTGGGACACAGCTTTGACCAATCAAATACATCTTCAAGCTCAATTCCTGCCAGGAAAACAAAACACTCTGGCAGATGATTTAAGCAGAAACCTTATGGATCCTCACGAGTGGAAACAATCCACAAGTCTTCAGCATGATAACAGAGAAATGGGGGAGCTCCGACATAGACCTATTTGCCTCTCCTCAAAATTATCAACTGACAAGATTCAGCACAAGGACTTATCACAGACAAGCATGGAAAGTGGACGCCCTATCCTTTAGTTGGAAAAACCTATCAGTTTACGCCTTTCCTCCTCTGCCTCTTCTCCCCAAGGTCCTCCTAAAAGTCAGACAAGAGAAACCAAAGATGATACTAATTGCCCCAGACTGGCCCCGCCAACACTGGTTCCCAGTCCTAAGGAACTCGTCTCAATACCCAGCTTGGACCTTGCCTCACAGACCACAACTGCTGTCCCAGCAAAACAGTCCGGTCCTGAACCTGGCAGCATGGCTGATAATGTAGTCATACAAGCAACACCTCTCAGTAAAGCTGTGATGGATGTCATTTTGGAAGCCAGAAGGCCTAGTACTAGAAAATCTTATGCTGACAAATGGAAGAGATTCTGTGCTTGGAATCGGGCACAAGGAACTAATACAGCAGAACTAAATATTCCTCAGATATTGCAATACTTAACTGAGATGCTTGACAAAGGCCTATCTTTCTCATCAATTAAAATCCATGCCTATGCCATTTCAGCTCATTACAATACAGAGCCACCAATCTTTTCTCATCCTTTACTAAAGCAGTATCTTAGAGGAGCCAAAAATTTAAGGCCACTTAGAAGACCACAATTGCCTGCATGGGACCTCAGTTATGTGTTGGAAAATCTCACCCTGCCTCCATTTGAACCAGATGCTACCACTGATATAAAGTTCTTAACATGGAAAACAGCTCTGCTACTAGCAATTACTTCAGCAAGAAGAGTTTCAGAGCTACAGGCCCTCATGGCTTTTGAGCCTTTTATCATATTTTACCCAGACAGGGTGTCTCTGAGGACAAATCCTACTTTTATGCCTAAGGTGGTTTCCAGTGTGGCTCTTAATCAAACAATTCATCTGCCAACCTTTTATCCAAATCCGCAGAACAAGGGGGAGAGAATTCTGCATTCCTTGGACGTACACACAGCTAAGATTCTACTTGAGCAGGACTGAAGCTCTAAGAAAAACTGTGCAATTACTAGTGGCATATGCTGCAGGATGAGAAGGCAAGGCTATTTCAAAGCAGACAATTTCAAAGTGGATAAGCCACTGCATCCGTTTCTTCTATTTACACCATGGTAAACCTGTGCCCAAGGGCATTAGGTCTCATTCCACCAGAGCTGCAGGTACTTCAGCAGCCTTTCTCAAGGGAGTACCAACCAAAGACATTCTAGAGGCTGCTACTTGGAGTTCTGTTCACATCTTTACAAAGCATTATCATTTGCCTCTCTACTCTAAATCCAGGACAGGCTTTGCCACTGCAGTTCTGCAGGGCCTTATAGCCGTTCCTAATGCTGTTTAGCTCCAACCTCCCAACCATAGCTTTGGGATTCTACCCAAGTGTAATGACTGCAACAGTGAAACACGAAGAACATAGTACAGTTGTGTACACTTACCATAAATGTAGATGTTCGAGTGTATTCACTGTTGCAGTCCAGGTTACCCTCCCGCCATCCCCCTGCCATTCTGGAGTTTATCTTTCCTTCTCTATCTTCTACAACCTATGTGGTGTATTTGCTTGTAGATGAAGGTAAAGTTTATATTGATGCATGTATTTATATATATATATATATATATATATATATATATATATATATATATATATGTATGTATATGTATATTTGCTACCTTTTTGGGGGCACCTGACATCGGGGGCAAGAAAAACTAAAGAAAATGGTGTCGCCTGCATGGTTTATACCACTGACGACCTGATGTCATGGAAGAGGAGACAGCAACCGACGCAGGACCCAAGATTTTGGAATTCAGGCCAACTGAGGGCAACCTGCCAGCAGATTATCCAAATGGAATGACTGCAACAGTGAATACACTCGAACATCTACATTTATGGCAAGTGTACACAACTGTACTTTATTGATTGTGAAGCCTCATATGTATGTATGTATATATATATATATATGTGTGTGTGTGTGTGTGTGTGTGTGTGTGTATATATATATATATATATATATATATATATATCTAGCAATGTTTTGCATGCAAGGGGCAAGCAAGTAAGGGAAATAAGTATGCTAGCAAGTTAGTATGGTGCACTAAGGACATTGAAGCTACTGTATGTCAGATATGAAGTGTACAATGGAAATATCTCACATATCACATTTATATTCACACATCAGTGTTGCTCAAGTGAACGAACTAATGGTATGCTTAGGTTCATAGATTAGTATTAGGCTAACTGCCATTGTGAGCCATTTTAAGCGTAGCCAGTTACCCCATGTGAGAATCAAACCCTGCACCTTGTGTCTGTAAGGTAAACAGCTTAATCATTATGCCAACCTCCCACCTAAAGAAGCTAATGCAAATGTCTGCGCTGCCTGTCTCTCTGTAGTCTGAAACAGATGCATTATGCAGTCACAACTGACATTTGACTCAAGGGGTACAAGGAATAGAGAGATTCCACACTGCACATTCAGCCTCTGGCAGATGATCACATTCAGTTCTGCCAGCAGCAACTGCAGCAAGCAAAATTTAGATACTAGAGTCCAGCCAAGGCTAGCCTTGAAAGAGTTAAGCTATCCATGTGCCTAATTTGGGGTGCTGGGCAGCATGATCACAGGCACATAAAAGTTGGAAAGTTTGCACAGTTATATCTTAGACTCCACACCCTTCTATTTGCTGATTAACTGGCATTTCATGTCATCAGAGTAACTGTCTATGATCCACTGTACTGCAATTAGATTCAGGTCTGGCATAGATTTTATCATTTCTGCAAATTTCTTGGATATACTGCATGGTGTCGCACATGTCAGTGCTGCCAGGTAATTGTGTGAATTGGATACTGCACTGTTCATACCACACACATTTACTGTACATTAGTCAGATCTTCTTTGTGTTTCACTGTTTCAGTCATCACATTTGGGTTATCCCTTACAGGATAGCCCTCGACCGGCCCGAATACCAGAGACTTTTATTTCTATGTCGGTTGCTGTAGCTTGAGGACTGAAGTCAAGTTGTCAGTAGTATAAAGTAAGGCAGCCGACGCCATTACATCAGTCTTTATTGCTGTGTACCCCAAAGCAGAAGCAGTTTGCACGAGTGCCGGTCGGCCGCTACCTGAGTTTTCATCTACTGAATTGAAGTTGAAGTCTTCTAAAGCCAAGTACCCTGTTGGGTATCCTTTTTTCTTGCACTAACCGATTGCAGAAAAAGTTAATAATTGTCTCGCCTGTAGAAAGCAAGTACCACACCAAGACTTCCACTCTTACTGCGTTTCTTGTTTAGGCCCAGAGCACTACATCCCCTGTTGTCACTTCTGTGCTTTGTTCAACGCCAGACTTATCAGTCGTCGGGCCCTTATTGTAGCCAGATATTTTCACTTACAGTCCTCAAATTCTGATATGGCTTTGGTAAGCCATCCGACAGCAGATCTTCTGAAAAAACGTAAGGATAAAGACAGAGACAGATCGCACAGGCCCAAGCCTACTGACAACGCTTCCGTTAAGCTAGTCGTCCATTCTCCGATACTCAGTGAGGCGCTTTCACAGCCCCTGATGCCCACTTCTGTTAATTTGCAGGCTGCTACCGAGACCCTTTCAGAGTCCGGTATGCTACATAACTCTTCTTTGACTAAGGATCATGTGGTCGTCTCTACCTTGGATGGGTTCTGAGCCACTGAGCAGGCACCGACTTCCGAGGAAGTCCTTCGCACTACTGAATCTCGACACAAACTGAAGTCTTCTTTCGCAACTACCATTCTTTCAGAAATGACCGAGTTTCTTAGGCCCAGGGTACGAAGCACAGCCAAGAGACTGACCCACTCTCATGGGCCTGCTACCTTGGCTCAGTTTCAGATGCTTAAAATGGTGGAAGACCTTATCATGCTGATCAAGGGAAGCCAAGCTACCCCCTCCAAAAGGAAAAGAGATCTGTCCCCTGTAGTTTTGTCTAAACAAGAGTCAGATGAATATGATGCATGAATATGAAGACATGCAACCCCCTGTCCACTTATGAGGATTCTGATGCAGAGGATTCCATTCCTTCATCCTCTCCCCTAGAGGATTTTTCCTTTGGGGAAACCCTGCATACTTTAAGGGAGCATTTCCAATGGGAGAGTCAGGACTACCCTCAGTCTAAAAAGAGACTCAGGGAATTCCTAGATCTTCCACAACACAGACCCTTGGATATCCCCCCAGTCCTGGATGTTGTGGAGGATGTTTTCCTCGAATCCAGCTGGACTCATGACGCCCTTCCTCCAATTCCCAGAAAACCAGACAGGTACTACAGAGTCCCTGACTCTCACAAATATCTTTTTAAAAATTCTACAGCTGACCTTGAGGTAATTTCTGAAGGGCCAAAAGGGATTAAAGCAACCTCTGCTTAGAATCCCACCCCCTCAGACAGGGATTCCCGAGCATTTGACAGATTGAGTAAAAAAGTATACACCTCAGCTACTTTTGCTATCAGGGAACTAAATTGTGAGTTCCATATGTTGAAATATCAGCAACATACCTTGGAACTCCTTAAACAAAAAATGTCTTCCTTTCCTGCTTGGGCAGAATCTAAAGATTTGCAAGAGTTAATGCATTCTGCAAGTCAAGTAACTAAACAGACCTTGCACTGTGGTTTTGACACCCTAGAAACTTCTTGCAGGGCAGCAGTCACTGGATCTGTCATTAGAAGGCATGCATGGCTTAAGGAACAGCCTCTGCCAGACCATGTCAAATCTAAATTGTTGGATGTTGCCTTGCAGAAAAATAACTTATTTGACACAAAGGCAGAAGAGGTCTTAAAAAAAAGATGGAAGAAAAAGCAAAATCTATGCAAACAGTTAAGGATTTTTTGCAGTTCCAGCGCCCTGAGTTCAGCAGGCATTGTCCCTCCATGCACTGGTCCTTTCCTTCTCCCAGTAAAATGGCCCAGCCTAGGCCCCATGGAAACAGACCCCTCCAGACAGCAGCCACAGGGAATGCAGAGATCTAAACAGTGGACTACCTCCACTTCAAAACCAGGGAGTTCTAAGCCACCCCCTTATGGTAAGAACTCACAATGACTCACCTCCTCCACCCCCTCCCTCTGTCCACCTTCACTTACCCCTAGGAGGAAAACTCTCCTTTCACTCAAGCACTTGGGCCACCATTACCAAGGACCGTTGGATTCTGAACATTGTGTCTCAGGGATACAAATTTTCCTTCCACACCCTTCCAACCCCAAAAGGTTTCCCAGATCTACCACCAAATCATTGGGCAAAGGCAAAAAGCAAATCCTTTCCCTGCTCTCTCTATGAGGGCAGTACAGCACATTCCTGCAGAACAGATAAGCCAAGGTTTCTACTCCAGACTATTTCTAGTACCCAGAAAAGGGAACACCTGGCACCCCATCCTCGATCTATCCATTCTAAACACCTTCCTGGTTATCCCAAAATTCAAAATGCTCACCCTCCAGCAGCTGCTACCCATGCTTTCTAAGGACGCTTGGCTAGCCACCCTAGATCTAAGAAAGGCCTACCTTCACATTCCGATCAGGGAATCATGCAGGAAATATCTCCGCTTCAGGGCAGGATCTCAACACTTTCAGTTCTCTGCGCTTCCTTTGGCTTATCTGCTGCTCCCAGAGTTTTCCCAAAATGTCTGGCTCCGGCCATTGCCTTTTGCAGACAAAGAAATATTCAGATTTACCCATACGACTGCCTTATTCAGCCAGACAGCCAGGAAAAGCTGCTCAAGCACCTGGCCTTTGTAAAGACCCTCTTAACTTCTCTAGGGTACACAATCAGCGAAAAGAAATCCAAGTAGGTGCCTACCCAAAGGATAATCTTCCTGGGAGCAAGTCTGGACACAGCATCCCAGATGGCATACCTTCCACAAGAAAAACAAATTTTCCTGACAACCTACTTGTCTCAACTAGCCACCAGGCCCTAGCTACCTGCAAGGAAGATCCTGCAAGCTCTGAGGTTCATGGTATCTTGCATACTACTCATTCCATATGCCAGACTGCATATGAGGAAACTTCAGTGGTACCTAAGGAGCCTTTGGTGTCAACACACTCAAGACCTGGAAATTTTTCTACCTATAATTCCTTGCCTCAGAAAAGATGTACTTTGGTGGGCAACAGCATGTTCTCTCAACAAGGGACTGCCCCCCCCCCCGCACAGACCCTCACTCCAGACGCATCAGACTATGCTTGGGGTGCTCACCTGGATGGCAGGTGCATACAGGGCCAGTGGAGCCCACAGCAACCCCCTCTGCACATCATTCAAAAATAAATTATGGCTGTGCGGCATGCCTTGATAGCTTTCGAACCCCTTCTCTCTCCAGGGACTCTCCTGATCAAAACAGACCACACCAATGTGATGTGGTACATCAACTGCAGGGAGGGACTCACTCCTACCCTCTATGCAGGCTGGCCATGACTCTCTGGCACATAGCCTCTGCCATGCAACTACACCTGTTAGTACAATTCCTACCAGGCTCTCTCAACTCTGTCAGACCAATTAAGCAGAAATCTTCTGGACCCACATGAGTGGCAACTCAACAGAAGTACCTTCACCCTAATAACTCAGAAATGGGGAACCCCGAAGGTCGACCTCTTTGCCTCCCACACCAACCATCAACTCAGCACTTTCTACACCAGGGAGCATCACTGCATGGCTTGGAAAGTGGATGCCCTGTCCTTCCCCTGGGTCAGTCTGTCGGTCTATGCCTTTCCCCCCTACCTCTCATCCCTAGGATACTGCTTAAAATAACGGAGGAAAAACCAAGGACCATTCTTATAGCTCCAGACTCGCCCCGGCAACACTGGTACCCCTTGCTGCGCAGCCTCTCCCCGCTGCCTCCATGGCATCTTCCTCAGATTCCAAGCCTCCTGACCCAGAGGGAAGGGGAATTCATGCATCCCCAAATGCAGACCCTCAGTTTGGCAGCTTGACTTATTCCCTAACCCCAGTGGAAGCAGGAATTTGGCAGTTTGGATTATTCCCTAACACCAGTGGAAGCATGGAGGTGCTTAGGTGAAATGGCAGTGGAATTTTTAACCAGATTGTTTAATGAAATTTTGGAAAGTCAGGAGATGCCTGAGGAGTGGATAAAGTGTTTTGGTACCTATCTTTAAAAATAAGGGTGATGTGCAGAGCTGCAGTAACTACAGAGGGATAACAGTGATCAGTCACAGCTTGAAGTTATGGGAAAGAGTAGTGGAAGCTAGGTTAAGAAGGGAGGTGATGATTAGTGATCAGCAGTATGGTTTCATGCCAGGAAAGAGCACTACAGATGCAATAATTGCTCTGAGAGTGGTGTTGGAGAAATACAGAGAAGGTAAGAAGGAGTTGCATTGTGTCTTTGTGGACTTAGAGAAAGCATATGACAGGGTGTCTAGAGAAGAGTTGTGGCATTGTATGAGGAAGTCGGGAGTGGCAGAGAAGTATGTAAAAGTGGTACAGGATATGTACGAGGGTAGTGTGACATTGGTGAGGACTGTGGTGGGAGTGACAGATACATTTAAGGTGGATGTGGGATTACATCAAGGATCAGCTCTGAGCCCTTTCTTATTTGCAGTGGTGATGGACAGGTTGACAGATGAGATCAGACAGGAGGCCCCGTGGACTATGATGTTTGCAGATGACATTGTGATATGTAGTGAGAGTAGTGACCAGGTAGAGGAGACCCTGGAGAGGTAGAGATATGCTTTAGAGAGGGGAGGAATGAAGGTCAGCAGGGCTAAAACAGAATATATGTGTGTAAATGTGAGGGAGGGTAGAGGAATGGTGAGGCTGCAGGGAGTAGAGTTGGTAAAGATAGATGAGTTTAAGTACTTGGGATCAACAGTTCAGAGTAATGGTGAGTGTGGAAGAGAGGTGAAGAAGAGAGTACAGGCAGGGTGGAATGGGTGGAGAAAAATGTCAGGAGTGATTTGTGACAGACGGGTACCAGTAAGAGTGAAAAGGGAAGGTCTACAAGAGGGTAGTGAGACCAGCTATGTTATATGGGTTGGAGACGGTGGCATTGACAAAAAGGCAGGAGTCAGAACTGGATGTGGCAGAATTAAAGATGTTAAGATTTGCACTGGGTGTGACTAGGATGGACAGGATTAGGAATCGGTATATTAGAGGATCAGCTCAGGATGACAATATGGAGACAAAGCAAGAGGGGCGAGATTGCGTTGTTTTGGACATGTGCTGAGGAGGGATGCTGGGTATATTGGGAAAAGGATGCTAAGGATGGAGCTGCCAGGTAAGAGGAAAAGAGGAAGGCCTAAGATAAGGTTTATGGATGTGGTGAGAGAGGACATGCAGGTGGTTGGTGTGAAAGAGCATGATGCAAAGGACAGGAAGAAATGGAAACAGAAGATCCGCTGTGGCGACCCCTAACGGAAACAGCCAAAAGAAGATGATGATGGCTTATTTCCTAACCTTGGACCAATCTACCAACCTCAGTAAACAGGTTCTGGATGTCATCAGTGAAGCCAGATGACCTAGCACCAGAAAGTCTTATGCTGCTAAATGGAAAAGGTTCTGCACTTGGATCCAGGCTAAGGGAGCCAATACAGCACAGCCCTCCCTCTCATCCTGGAATACTAAGCTGACGTACTGCACAGTGACCTCCCTTTCTCCTCTATAAAAATTCATGCATCTGCTCATTTTCACACTGAGCAGCCCCTTTTCTCACACCCTTTGATCAAACAGTTCTTAAGGCGGGCTAGCAACTTGAGGCCACCCAGAAGGGCACCAACACCAGCTTGGGACCTTAACTTTGTATTGGAAAAGCTCACCTTGCCCCCTTTTGAACCAGCTTCTTCTGCAGAGCTAAAATTTCTCTCATGGAAGACAGCATTCCTTTTGGCCATCACTTCAGCCAGAAGTCTCTCTGAGCTGCAAGCACTCATGGCTGTGGGAACCCTTCATCATCTTCCATGCAGACAGGGTATCGCTCAGAACTAACCCATCCTTCATGCCCAAGGTGGTGTCCAGTGTGGCTCTCAACCAATCCATTCATTTGCCCACCTTTTTTCCTAACCCCCAGAGCAAGGGGGAAAGGGATTCTTCACTCTCTAGATGTGCACGGACAGCTCAGATTCTATCTAGACAGGACTAAATCCTTCAGAAAGTCTGATCAATTGCTGGTTAGCTTTTGTTGCAGGGGCAGAAGGCAAAGCCATCTCCAAACAAACAGTTTCCAAATGGATAGCACACTGCATCCATTTCTGCTACAAACCACATGGAAAGCCTCCCCCCAAGGGGGAAGGACACACTCCACCAGAGCAGCCCCTACTTCTGCAGCTTTCCTCAGAGGAGTCCTCACCAGGGGCATCCAGGAGGCTGCCACCTGGACATCTGTTCACACTTTTACCAAGCATTACCACTTGCCTCTCTTCTCCAAATCCAGGGCAGGGTTTGCCTCTGCAGTCTTGCAGGGCATCCTAGCCAGCCCCAAGTTTCTTTGACTGCCTCTGTCAATTTCGTCAGCTTTGGGAATCAACCCAAATGTAATGACTGCAACAGTGAAACACGAAGAACATAGTACAGTTGTGTACACTTACCATAAATGTAGATGTTCAAGTGTATTCACTGTTGCAGTCCTGGTTGCCCTCTCTCCTGCCCCCTTTCTTCTCTTTCTCCTTTCATTACCATTATTCATTTATTGTTTTCCTTTCCTTACAAGGGACATATTGGTATTTATTTTCCACTGATGGTGTTCTTCCACCAGAGCCTGGCCTCCACCTTGGGGACTCCTGACAGGTTAGGGCAAGAAAAACTGATGTAATGGCATCGGCTGCCTTACTTTATACTACTGACGACCTGACGTCAGTTCTCAAGCGACAGCAACCGATGCAGAAATACTAAGTCTCTGGTATTCGGGCCGGCCGAGGGTTACCCTGGCAGGGATAACCCAAATGTGATGACTGCAACAGTGAATGCACTCTAGCATCTACATTTATGGTAAGTGTACACAGCTGTACTTTCTTTTCCATGATCTGCGACTCGTGAAAATTACAGCCTTTGATTATGGCTTTTGCGAGTTCTGTATTGCATGTCAC
Source organism: Protopterus annectens (assembly GCF_019279795.1). NCBI lineage: Eukaryota > Metazoa > Chordata > Ceratodontiformes > Protopteridae > Protopterus > Protopterus annectens. Next base: position 1,711,104,083 of record NC_056735.1, on the reverse strand, counting down.
GGTAGCAGTGACGGATCCTGGTCATCAACGGTCCCCAGGATGATCTTGTATATCACACATTTGCAGCTTCCCAGTAGCTTTTCACAAAGGCAAACATCATAGATTACACACCACTACTTTTTGCAGCCGCTAAGGATGCACAGTATGTAAAAAGCTGCACATAAGTGGAGTCAAAGTACAAAATACTCCATCAGCCATCCAAACCTTGCCTTATTTTATACTATTTATGTTGCTTACAGCTGTAAGGAGCATGTGGCAGCCAGCTAGGTTTTTTATAAGTTGACCGTTCTAAATTTTGATATTCTCTTTCTTTCATAGTTTATTGTATGCTGCTTTTTCATGCCTCCAGTTTATAGTCTGATGATGTTCTTCGTGTTTCACTGTTGCAGTCATTGCTCTTGGGTTATCCTGCTGGCAGGCTACTCTCAGTCGGCCTGAATTCCAAAGTTTAGGTCCGGCGTCGGTTGCTGTCGCCTCTTTCCTGACGTCAGTGCACCAGGGGTATAAAAGATGCAGTCAACTCCATTTTCTTCAGTCTTTCTTGCTGCGCTGTGCCCGAAGCATAAGCAGTTCGCAAGTGCTGGTCGGCCGACTCCTGAGATATTCGTGTTCGAATTTCAGATCCGAAGTCTTCTTCAAAAGCTAAGTACCCCGTTGGGGAAACTTTTTTCTTGTTCCAGACCGATGTCAGAAAAAGTTAATAATTGTATTTCTTGTGGGAAGCAAATACCTCATAAGGACTTTCATTCTTACTGTATTCCTTGCCTAGGCCCTGACCACGACGTTGCTAGTTGTCAGTTTTGTGCTAGATTTAACCAACGCACTATTAAGCGTCGGTACAGTTTTGTATTGCACTATTTTGGCAGAAGATTTAATTATACAATGTCGTCGGATAGCCATCTGACTACCGGAATTCACAAGAAACGCAAAGAAAAGGATAAGCATCCTTGGTCCAAAACCGACGAAGCTTCTTCTAAGCCAGTCACCGGTTCTCAGTGAGGTGCCTTCGCAGCCCCTGACGCCCGCTACTTTAGACCCGCAGGCCACTATCGACTCCCATGTGGAGTCGACTAGGCCGCTGGAAGCTCAAGGTATTGGACCTTCGGAGACTATTCCCTCAGATGGGTCCGGAGCCGCTGAGCAGGCATCGGCTTCTGAGGGTGTTTTCAGACCTACTCAATTATACATTAAAATGACTTCAGCTTCAAAGGCAAAGACTAAAGCACCGTTAAAGACAAAGCAACAAGTACAGCAGCCTCATGGACAGGCCTCCATGCCCAAAAAACAGATGCTCAAAATGGCCGAAGACCTAATTACTTTGATCAGGGTTTCCCATCCCCCACCTGATAAAAGGCCTAGGCAAGAGACAGAATATGAATCTTCAGATGAGGTTTCCATTTCATCCGATTCCTCTTCTGATCAGGAATACTCTCTTCCTCCCTATGAGGATTCTGATGCTGAAGAATCTATCCCTTCAGCCTCTCCTCCTGAGGATTACTCTTTTGGGGAAACTTTGCATACAATGAGGGAGCATTTTCACTGGGAGAGCCAAGATTTTTCAGAATCTAAGAAAAGGCTCGGAGACTTCCTTTTACTACCACAACACAGGCCCCTAGCTATTCCACCTGTGTTAGACATTGTAGATGTATTTTCAGAGTCCAGTCTGAGCCCTGACTCCTTACTTCCAGCTCCTGTTAAGCCGGACAGGTACTGCAGAGTTCCTGACTCTCATAAATTCCTTTTCAAAAACCCTGCTGCTGACTCAGAAACAGTCTCACGGTCCCAAAGGGGTCAAGGCTTCCGCTGCAAAAAACCCTACCCCCTCAGACAGGGATTCTAGGGCTTTGGACAGATGGGGAAAAAAGATTTGCACTTCTGCTACCTTGGCTATAAGAGCTTTAAGTTGTCAGTTTCATATGCTCAAATATCAGCAATATAATATGTCACTGCTTAAACAGAAAATGTTGATAAATTCTGAATGTGCAGAAAACAAAGAAATGCAGGATTTATTGCATGCAGCTGAACAAGTTGGAAAGCATACTTTGCAATGTGGTTTTGATTCTTTGGAGGCCTCCTGCAGGGCCGCTGTTACGGGTTCTGTAATCAGGAGGCATGCTTGGTTAAAGGAACAAAATCTGCCTGATCATGTCAAAGCAAAATTATTAGATGCTCCTTTATAGCATGATACCTTGTTTGGTGTTAAGGCAGAAGAAGTGTTAAAGAAAATGGAGGACAAAGCTAAATCTATGCAAACGGTTAAGGATTTCTTACAGCTACAGCCACCTAGATTTAGCAGACACTGGCCTACAAAGAATTGTTCCTTTCCAGTGTCAGACAGACCACAAAGGGGCAGATACAGACGCCCAAGAGGCAGATCCCAGCCCCAAGGTTCATACAGGTCTAAACAATGGGGTGCTTCTACCTCCAAAAGTGGAGAAGACAAATCACAGCCATACAGGAAACAGTCCCAATGACTTCCCCTACCTGCACCAAGCACTTATCTTCTGGCAGCACCTTTAGGGGGAAAACTAGCACTTTTTTCTCAAAATTGGCACATAATAACCCAGGACAAATGGGTCCTAGACATAGTGTCACAAGGCTACAAGTTTCACTTCCATACCCTGCCAAGGACAAACGGTTGGCCAGACCTGCCAAAACATCAATGAGCAGAGGCACAAAAGCAAGTCTCATCCCTCATGGACATGAGGGCCATTCAACAAGTACCAGAGCAAGAGCAAGGACAAGGATTTTATTCAAGACTTTTCTTGGTCCCAGTTAAGGACAAAACCTGGAGACCAATACTGGACCTATCTATTCTAAACACATTTCTGGATATACCAAAATTCAAAATGTTGACTCTACAGCAGCTTCTGCCCATGCTGGGCAAGAAGGCTTGGCTTGTGACTTTAGACCTAAAAGAGGCATACCTGCATGTCCCAATCAGACAAACATGCAGAAGATAGCAAACAACGAACACAGTATCCAGTAAATCTTTTTAATAAAATCTCTGACGTCTCGGCCAAAGCCTTCAAGGAGAATAAAATTATGTACAAGCACCCATACTTTATAGCAAACTAATAACTCAATTAAACAATTAAACAATTAATTAAGCAACACTCTCCAATTGAACTCTACATTGAGCCCACAGGGAGACATAGTTTTGTACTTTAAAATAAGCAGAGCTTCTTTTTGCAATAACACAGTTTTAACATCCTGCTGACAATACATTGATGGCTTAACTTGTTCTAAAATAGTGGCTTTTAAACCTTCACTACTTTTATTATGGCATTCTAAAAAATGTAGAGCTACAGGGCTTTCAATATTGCCATTGTTAATGTCCCTTATATGCTCTAACAATCTCAGTTTGAAAGCCCTTTTTGTTTCTCCTATGTAATAAATATTACATGGACAACAGAGTGCATAAATAACCCCTACTGACTTACAACAAAATTGCTTAACAGGAGTAAACTTCACATCATTAATGAATGGAAAACAAGGTACAATATATTTGCAACCTTTGCAGCTTCCACAAGGAAAGGTGCCAGTTTGGCATGGTTCTTTATATAATGAAGGTAGAGGCAAAATAAATTTACTTTTAACTAAAAAGTTTTTGATATTTCTACCTCTCCGATAGGAAAATTGTAAATTAACATTCAGCCACTGTTGAACATTTTTACAAGAAAGTAAAAAGGACCAAAATTGTTTCACTATATCAAGGAATTGAAAGGTAAAGCAACCATAGGTGGTTACAAAATACATATTTTCCTTACAGTTATTATCACTATTATATTGAGCCACATTGTTACAAGGATGATAACTATTTACACCATCAAAAAGCTCAACTCTTTTGACCAACTTATCAAAACATCTGTTTAAAATATCCTTATTATATCCCCTACTTAAAAAAGATTCCACCAAAATATTCATTTCTTGCTGGAAAATGTCATATCTTCCACATAGTCTATATGTACGTAGCATTTCCCCATATGGTATTGCATCCAAAGTATGGGGAGGATGACCACTAGTTCCATGTAAATAGAAATTAGTACCTTCAAATTTTCTATTAATTGAGGTAGTAATCTTCATACCATCAGAAATGTCCAAAATAATATCCAAAAATGGGACCACAGGTCCCATTTTTAGACCATCAAAACTCATAGAAAATCTGTTATGATTAATATCTTTAACAAATTCATTAATCTCACTTTCATCAGCATTCACCAGGAATATTAGATCATCCACAAACCTATAATAAGATATTACATGAGTTTGAAAAAATCTATGCTTGTATATTATTTCTAGTTCAAATAGACCCATAAATAAATTAGCATACATGGGGGCAAAGGAAGCCCCCATGGCTGTACCTTGTAACTGATGATACAAAACCTCATTAAACTCAAAAAAATTGTGAGTCAAACAAAAATGAAGCAACTCTACAATAAAAACTGTGACCGGAGTATCACCCAAAAAATATCCAACAGCCTCAAGACCAAAAGAATGTTTAATATTGGTGTAGAGGCTTTTAACATCAATAGTAAACCAAGTCATCCTAGCATTTATTTTTACCCCTTTCATCTTGTTCAAAAAATCAAAAACATCACAAATATAAGATGGCAACTTATATACAAAAGGAGCCAGAAATTGATGTAAAAAAATTCCCAAATTATGCAAAAAATACAAAGAACCAGAAACAATAGGCCTCCCAGGGGGCCTAGACAGGTTTTTATGTATTTTGGGTAGGCAATAAAAAAGAGCCATTTTTGAGCCTTCTATCTGAAATTTCTTTTTAACATCAGTAGGACAGAAATAACCTAGCCTAACCCCTTTGTTCAACAAATCTAAATATTCCTGAACAGATTTAAAATATACATCTACATATATAACTTTATAAGTGTCACTATCCTTTAAATGTTCCATGCACATGGAAAAATAGTCAGCAGAATTCATCACAACTAACTTGTTGCCGGTTTGAAAATTATGTCAGTTCTTTTACTAAGATTTACTAAAGCTTGCCACTCATTCCGTTGCAAATTATGATCAACATTAGTTTTTATACTCATATATTTTTTATAATTAAGTTCAGTGAAAAAATTAACTAAACTAACAAACTGACATATATCATTATTCAAATAATCAGGAGTGAAGTTACTAGTAGTAGGTATCCTAGTAGTATCTAACTGACAATATGCATTAATGGCTTCATCTGAAAATCAAGAAAAATAGCTATCACAAGAACTACTGTCATTGAATGCATCAGCAGAGTTTGAAACCATCGAACAGTTACTAAAAAAATGTTTCAAGTGTAACTTCCTGCCAAACACATACATGTCTTTTTTTAGTTCATGAAGAGGAGTAATAACTGTGGGGATGAATTTTAAACCCCTATTAAGTAAAGACATTTCAACACAGTTAAAATCATATCCAGATAAATTAATAACATAATCTGCAACATTACAATACCTTAAATTATTTGAAACATGATCATTTTCTACCCCTCTTATATCCCCCATGTCCATAGCGTTGTCCACCTGGAAAGGAAGATTGATCCCATGTCCGTTTTTGTCCATGTTGGTTCTGAAAAGAGGTAGTGGCCTCTCCACGAAATGTAGAGCGGAAATTCTCCCTTTGTTGGGCAGCCGGTAACACTGGAAACTCCGTTTCATATTCTTCGTCTTCATAGGACGTATATCCTCCTTCCGACGCTGAAGACAAGTGGGAGATATTCGTCTGTTTACCGGACTGAAACCTAACTTGTTTACGCACTTTTGTGCGTTGTGCTTTAGACAAGAAAGCCCGGTTGGCTTCATAGTCACGCACATCACGGAGAAGCTTGCCTTTTTTACGCTCTATTAAAGTAGCTTCATATTCCTTGAGTTTCTGGTTAGTTTGTAGTAGAAATTCATCAAATATAGCTACGGAGACAGTGCTAGTTAAATCTGTATACATTTTTTTAATGTTATTGCACAATTCCTTTTGCTTGAGTGAATCACGTTCAATAAGTATACGTAACCATTCAGTAACACAGACATGTGCAGCATTGACCCACCTCTTGTGAAAAACACAGTCAGAGTCCAAAGAAAGGTCAAATGGAGTGGAGGGGTCTTTAAAAACTCTAAGACCCCTTGGTGTTGTATCTGTCTCTATATATTTTTGAAGACCACAAATATTATAATGTACTGCAGTTTCTTTCCACATTAGTTTCTCCAATTCCTCAAACAAAAGCTTATTTTCTGCATTAACAGACAGAGGAATCTTCATTCCAACACAAGAAAAAGGATTGGGAGACCGCCTTCTTCTCTCTTCTTCCCACTTTTCCCAAATCACATTATTCTCAGTAGGCAGTCTCTGGGAATTGGGAGCGCTCACCTCTATCCCCTCTCTCAGAAGAGTTAACTGGATTCAAAAGGAAGTTGTCCAGAGACATTTGATTCACTTCTCTGGTCTCTCTAAAAATCCTTGGAAGATGGTACTGTGGATCAGAAGACATCAAAAACAACGAAAATAGGCACCAAGTAGCAAGTAGCAAACAACGAACACAGTATCCAGTAAATCTTTTTAATAAAATCTCTGACGTCTCGGCCAAAGCCTTCAAGGAGAATAAAATTATGTACAAGCACCCATACTTTATAGCAAACTAATAACTCAATTAAACAATTAAACAATTAATTAAGCAACACTCTCCAATTGAACTCTACATTGAGCCCACAGGGAGACATAGTTTTGTACTTTAAAATAAGCAGAGCTTCTTTTTGCAATAACACAGTTTTAACATCCTGCTGACAATACATTGATGGCTTAACTTGTTCTAAAATAGTGGCTTTTAAACCTTCACTACTTTTATTATGGCATTCTAAAAATGTAGAGCTACAGGGCTTTCAATATTGCCATTGTTAATGTCCCTTATATGCTCTAACAATCTCAGTTTGAAAGCCCTTTTTGTTTCTCCTATGTAATAAATATTACATGGACAACAGAGTGCATAAATAACCCCTACTGACTTACAACAAAATTGCTTAACAGGAGTAAACTTCACATCATTAATGAATGGAAAACAAGGTACAATATATTTGCAACCTTTGCAGCTTCCACAAGGAAAGGTGCCAGTTTGGCATGGTTCTTTATATAATGAAGGTAGAGGCAAAATAAATTTACTTTTAACTAAAAAGTTTTTGATATTTCTACCTCTCCGATAGGAAAATTGTAAATTAACATTCAGCCACTGTTGAACATTGAGAACATGCAGAAGATACCTCAGATTCAAAGCTGGCTCAATGTACTACCAATTCTCTGCACTGCCCTTTGGCTTATCTACTGCGCCCTGGGTCTTCACAAAGTGCCTGGCACCAGTAATTGCATTCTGCAGACAAAGAGGAATACAAATATATCCTTACTTGGACGACTGCCTCATTCAAGCAGAGAACAAGGACATTCTACAACAGCATCTGGCGTTTGTAAAGAGATTTCTAACAGGCCTAGGGTACACAGTCAACGAAAAGAAATCAAAACTAGTACCCTCTCAAGAGATAATATTCCTGAGTGCAAGCTTAAATACAACTGCCCAGATGGCTTATCTCACGCCAGACAAACAAATACAACTGACTACCTATTTCAACCTGTTGGCACAAAGGCCCAGTTATATGCAAGAAAAATTCTGCAGGCTTTGGGCTATATGGCATTCTGCATTCTACTAATTCCATATGTGAGACTGCATATGAGGAAACTTCAATGGTACCTAAAAAGTGTTTGGAATCAACATTGCCACAGTCTGGAAACAGTAATTACCCTCATTCCCTGCCTGCAACAGGAGTTTCGATGGTGGGTGAAGGCTTGTCACCAGAACAAGGGGCAGCCATTCACTTTATCCTCAGCCAGGCAAACATTAACAACGGATGCATCAGATTATGCCTGGGGGGCCCACATGGCAGGAAGGTGTATTCAAGGCACATGGTCCGCAAACCAAATGCATCTACATATCAATCAAAAAGAGATGCTAGCTGTTCAGAATGCCCTGACAGCCTTCAAGGACCTACTACATCTGGGGCAACTACTGATAAAGACAGACAACACCACGGTCATGTGGTATATAAACAAGCACGGAGGCACTCATTCCTACCCCCTTTGCAGACTCGCCATGACTTTGTGGGACACAGCATTGACTTACCAAGTACATCTGCAGGCACAATTCCTGCCAGGAAAGATAAATACTCTGGCAGACGAACTAAGCAGAAACCTCATGGATCCCCACGAGTGGAAATTGGATCCACAAGTCTTCAGCATGATAACCAGGAAATGGGGATGCCCAGAGATAGATCTATTTGCCTCTCCTCACAACTACCAACTAAAAAGATTCTGCACAAGGACTTATCACAGACAAGCATGGAAAGTGGACGCTCTATCTTTCAGCTGGAAAAACTTAGCAGTATATGCCTTTCCTCCACTGCCTGTCCTCCCCAAGGTACTCCTAAAGGTCAGACAAGAGAAGCCAAAAATGATACTGATTGCCCCAGACTGTCCCCGCCAGTACTGGTATCCAATTCTAAGGAACTTGTCTCAATGGCCGGCTTGGACCTTGCCTTAGATACCTCATCTACTATCCCAACAAGATAATCAGATCCTGCACAGCCAGCTAAAGACCTTAAATCTGGCAGCATGGCGGATAATGTAGTCATACAAAACACGCCCCTCACTAAAGCTGTGATGGATGTCATTTTGGAGGTCAGAAGGCCTAGTACCAGAAAATCTTACGCTGGAAAATGGAAGAGATTCTGTGCTTGGAACCAGGCACAAGGAATTGACACAGCTGTACCAAATATTCCTCAGATTTTGCAATACTTAACTGAGATGCTGGACAAAGGTCTATCCTTTTCATCAATTAAAATTCATGCCTCTGCCATTTCGGCTAATTACAATACTGAGCCACCAATCTTTTCTCATCCTTTAAGGCAGTACCTCAGAGGAGCCAAAAACTTAAGGCCTCCAAGGAGATTACCAATACCTGCATGGGACCTCAATTATGTCTTGGAAAAACTCACCCTGCCTCCTTTTGAGCCAGCCGCTACAGCTGATATAAAGTTTTTATCGTGGAAAACAGCTCTGCTCCTAGCAGTAACTTCTGCAAGGTGAGTCTCAGAGCTACAGGCACTCATGGCTGTGGAACCTTTTATCATATTTTAACCAGACAGAGTTTCTCTGAGGACAAACCCGACATTCATGCCTAAGGTAGTCTCCAATGTGGCCCTTAACCAAGCTATTCATCTGCCTGCTTTCTATCCAAACCCACAGAATAAGGGGGAGAGAATTCTGCATTCTTTGGACATACACAGACAACTACACTACTACTTGAACAGAACCAAAGTTTTCAGAAAGACTGAGCAACTACTAGTGGAATATGCTGCAGGATCACAAGGAAAGGCTATTTCAAAGCAGACTATTTCTAAGTGGATAGGCCACTTCATTCGTTTCTGCTATTCACAACATGGCAAGCCAGTGCCTAATGGCATTAGGCCACATTCAACTAGAGCATTAGCCACTTCAGCAGCCTTCCTCAGGGGAGTACCAACCAAAGACATTTTAGAGGCTGCTACCTGGTGTTCAGTGCACACCTTTACAAAGCACCATCATTTACCACTCTACTCTAAATCCAGGGCAGGCTTTGCCACTGCAGTTCTGCAGGGCCTCATAGCCGCTCCTAATGCTATATTGGCTCCAGCCTCCCAAACATAGCTTTGGGATTCAACCCAGGTGTAATGACTGCAACAGTGAAACACGAAGAACATAGTACAGTTGTGTACACTTACCATAAATGTAGATGTTCGAGTGTATTCACTGTTGCAGTCCAGGTTACCCTCCCACATCCCCCATTTCTTTGCTGGAACTTTAATCTGCACTTCTCTAATCTATACAACCTATGTGGTGTATTTGCTTGTAGGTGAAGGTATAATATATTTTGGTGCATGCATGTTTTATTGGCATATTTTTTTAGCCTACTCTTTTGGGGGCACCTGACATCTGGGGCAAGAAAAACTGAAGAAAATGGCGTCGGCTGCATCTTTTATACCCCTGGCGCACTGATGTCAGGGAAGAGGCGACAGCAACCGACGCCGGACCTAGACTTTGGAATTCAGGCCGACTGAGGGTAGCCTGCCAGCAGGATAACCCAAGTGTAATGACTGCAACAGTGAATACACTCTAACATCTACATTTATGGTAAGTGTACACAACTGTACTTTAAGCTTTTTGTACATGTAAGATAGCTGTAACTGTTTTATTGATAATGGGTTTAGAGTTTCATAGGTTCATGGCTGATGACCCTAGCAGACCTTTTTAAACCTAGCCATTCTTCCCAAAGGTGAGACTCAAACCCTGCCGCTTGTCTGTAAACACCTTAACCATTATGCCAACCCCCAAGCCCTAAATATAGGTCTATAGTAGGCTATCATTCTGCAGAGTATTACAACCCTAGCCAGTAACCAGCAGTTAGAATCAAACCTTGTGTCTTGTATTTGTGAGGTTAAGACCTTAACTGTTATATGCCAATTGTATTGTCAGCAGATATTGCTCTTTATTCAGTCAACTTCCTTGTTACATTTTCTAAATCTTCAACTACTGTAAAATCACGTTTTCTGTGTATATATGTTACTGGAGAAAATGTTGATATTGTGTTTGATAACTGAAGTTACTGAAATGTTTGTTATATGTATATGTGTGTTTGATTTTTCAGTTCTTCTGTTTCAGTATTTCGGCCTTGCATGTGACTGGTAACTGAGAATAAACTCATTTAAAGACATTTTTCAAAGTTAGTTAAATAAATATAGGGAGATGGCCTGATGTTGCAGACAGATAGGCAATATGCTTATTTAATGGTCACTGCCAGGCAGTAGACCAGTAAAGGCTTTGTTAGCTTAGTCACTGCAGTCCCACTGGTACACCCAAGTAATTGCTCACCCTGTTCATAACGGACGGTGGGACTAGGCCTGGGATGAGTTTGCGGTTTCCCATACATTCATCTAAGTTAGAGTTAAATAAATTGAAGGGGTGCTATGCTTTGCAGAATGTAAAAGGTTGTTTCAGAAGTGGATAATTCTTTACAAAAGGTGTAACTAGTATTTGTTGCACCTGGGACCATTCCCTGGTCTGGCATACCCCTCAACTTTTCAACATTAATTTAAGAAGTTAAAAACAACCTCTCTGACTAGAGAAACGAGAAAGAATTTTCTCTTTTTAAACCGTAGCAAGCAGCTGCTACGTTTTATGCCACACAGTGTACTGCAGCACTTTTTGTCTGACTGTGAATGTAGTATTGGCATATATTTCTAAATGTCAATATGTAGTGAAGACAGACCAGGATCTGAGAGTTGTAACATTTTGTGCCCAGGGTGGCTGCCTGCTTTACCCGACCCTGGCTATGCCTCTGTGTAGCAGTAAGTATAGATTTGGATCCCCTGATATATTGTGTGTGTGTGTGTGTGTGTGTGTGTGTGTGTGTGTGTGTGTGTGTGTGTGTGTGTGTGTGTGTGTGTGTGTGAGTGAGACTACCAGTCAGTGGTAGACCATTTGCTCTGCTGCTGTTGTCAATGCAGCTGCTACAGAGGATGGGTCTGGCTCAGGTGGTCATGACCTGTGGACTTAAGTGATTTATGTTTGCATGTATTGAGGAGAAAGATCACAGAATGGATGACACTTGCATTATACTGTATTTAATTGGACAATACCAGTACACTTTTGTATTAGTTTTTGTACCTGTCACTCAGGTCATCTTCTTGGTTTTGGGCTATAAGTTTCACCTATTAATAGCCTCACAGGACGTGCTCCATGTAACAGCTGTCCACAAAAAAAAAATTCCATTCCCACCCTCCCTGTTAATCTTATATCAGTAGGTATCCTTAATGAATTGTCTTCCCTACCCACCCCACACAGCATGTTGTCCCCCAAGACCCCCCACCATTCACCCTGCTTTCTATTTCAAACAAATAACCAAACAGCTTAAAAAGTGCACTGATTAAATGCTCACAGATACACCCACAGGTACAGATAAGCATCTGCCATGGCTGAGTGTATTATGCAGGGGTCATGCTTCCCAACTTTCACAATCTGTACAGCCTTTGTCATTTCTCCAACACACTGCCTGTGCTGTAGAAACAAATAGATAACATGACACAGTCAAGATATGTCATTTTATTAAACTAACCCATAATGCTTGTCTTTAGGGAAACATCCAGCAGCATAACTTTTTTACACTGAGAAAAGGGTGTATCTTTCATGTGCCTTCATGAAGAGTTTGCTTAATATGTGACGGTGGTTATAGAATGAAGCTAGTGTTGTACTAGGAAGGAGTGGGTAGTTGTAGAGAAAAAGGAAAGCAAAAACAGTGGCCAGGCATTGTGAACCTTTACATAGAGACAAGGATGCATTTGTACAATGAAGGGGTTGTGGATATTGCAGTAGTCTGCATTAATAAACTGTGCAATAAAAGATGGTTCCAGAATGAGCATCTTTGTAGAGGTATAACTATGCATTCCTGCAGTGTGAATGAGGCACACGTAACAACACCTTATAGAAAAAGACAGAATAAACACCATAAGCTATGGAAATTTCTTTGGTTACACAAGAAGGCATTGTATGCTGAGAGTGCTGCATTAAAGCCTGTTTCCATACAGAGTGCTGCTCAGTGGCTATACGATTTTTCAAAGCACTGTACTTGACCACACAAATTGAGTTTGACTGTCATAGTCTTTTTCCCTGAAGAAGCTGTACCCAAGTATATGATTAGCAGTGCTGAAAAGTTTCCTTAGAAAATTTAATTTTCATGTAAGTAATATTGCCAGTGACAGTGTCCACATTCCCATCATTAGCTTGGCCATGGCAAATTCAGTGCTGTGAAAGAATTAACCTGCATGGTGCTGACTGGAGCCAACCTTTTCACCACCAAGGGTGGGCCAGCCACTCACTCTTGACCTTGCACACTTGCGTCTTTCCAGCTGAAGTGATGTTAGTTGAACTTGGGTCATCTGTTGTGGTCAGGTATTTTTTCAGTTTTTGAACCTCGCGTAATGAGCCAAAGAAATGGGGTTATGAAGTAGAAGACATGAGAATAGCTGAGTATTAAAAAGCAGAAAAGGGTGAGATTAGGTGACTCTTTGTTTTTTAGCAATGATGCATGCAGAAATAATCTTTTGACAAGGCAGGTGATTAACATGTAATAAAATGTTTAACCTTAGCTGATCTGTAAAGCTATATCCCTTGAAGACACTAATGTTTGAACATCAGTGTCTTGAGTATGCCTACAACTGTATACTGTCAGGTAGCTTATTCTGGTTATGGTCTTTTCATTCATGCCCCTTGACATGTTAATGTGTTTGCAAAAAAAATATCCTGAGTGAAATGTGTTACAATTTGATTATATTCCACCCAACACCTTTTTAATTCCCAAATTGCATATTTCATAATGTAGAGCCTATTACTTTGTTTTTATACCGTCTTCTCCATTGCCTTTTGGTCAACAGCCAGACCCATTCATTCACCTTGAGGCTAGCAGTACAGACTGTTTTCTGCACTGCTAGCCACCTCCTGTGGCAAGACATTCATGCTTCTTGCAATTCCTTGGCTTTACACCGAATGCTTTTGTAGTTTTGTAAATATCTGAATAGTGCCTCATCACATACTCTGGTGATTCATTCATTCACTTCAAAAAGGGAGGTTGGGTAGTCCAGGTAGTTAATTCCAGCACATCAGGACTTCCAAAATTGAGTGTGCGGGGGGGGGTGTGTGTGTGTGTGTGTGTTAGTGTGGGTGCATTTGGGAGGGAGGGTTGTGTCTAATGAAGCCACTGTAGAGCTTCTGTGTACAGTATTAACTGTAGTGCCACTGATCCATGTTAGATTAACTCTCTAGGTTGTAGTTTGGAGAGAAATTAAATGAACAGCAGTTGCTGGTTTATATTTTTGGAAGAAAGGACTTTCTCACTATAATTCTGCCATATGCAAATACATCAGAAAGCACCTAATCCACGTAGGAGGTGCAGAGTGAAGGGTTTGAATGCACATGTTCTTTGTGATGCTCGGGTGGCATCACTGGCACTAGTCTGAGGGGATGTGATCTTTCAGATGCCACCAATTGTGACATCAAGAGGGCTAGTTCTAATCGAGCATGAATCCCAGCAGTGTCAGCTAAGGGTGAAGTAATGGCAAGAAAGTACACACAGGCCTATCTTAAAACAACCTATTCTTTCCACACATGCTTTCAAACCATCTCAAGGTGATCTTTCCAGCCACCCCCCGCTGGCCTGTGTTTTAGATAGTCTCCCCCTCACCCCTCCTACAGATTCCTGGATCTGACACTATTATCCTTGCTGATATACAGTGCAGCTCAGTCTGGGACTCTCAGTCCCTTATTTGAAGAGTAATAAAATTCCAGGCCACCCCTGGTTTTTGTTCTGTCCAGATACATAGCAGATAATTTTCCCAGACATTTCCTGGTAGAACAGAAGCACAAACCACTTTACTTATATCCTTTATGCCATATCCAGACAAATTCCCTTTTATTTTTATATATATATATATATATATATATATATATAAACACCCTTTAATGTCTGCTAAAAAAATACCCCCTGAGTTAACCTCCTTGATCCATATGATTTGTCCAATAATTAAAGGTTCTGTCAGAAAGGGAGATTTCTGAAACTTTTGTCTCTCTGCGGGAATATAATTAATCTGTGTAGCTCTTGCTTGCTTTGTGTTAACTTTATAACCTGCCAATCCTCTAGCATTATCATATACTGAAAAGTAAAAGACAGATGGCCTGACTGAAGTCACTGTTTCAGTATTCTTGACATGTGGGTTGTTACCGCTGATATTTGACCACAGTACCAAAGCTTTATCTTCCCAAGGTCATACGTCCGGCACATGACCTCGCCTCGTGCACGTGGTGATATATAGACAGGTGTGAGAGGGTGTACCTCGGACTGTCTCACCAGCAGCCCAAATGCAGGTCAGACTGAATGCCATTTGGTAATTGGTACCATTGCTTCATTTGATCATTTTCTCAGATAAGTGCCCAGTTAAGGAACATCCCGTTGCCTTTTTGTCAGATGTCAGCTAAGAGGGTTAAGTAAGTGCAGTAAGTAGATTCCATACAAGGGCTTGCACACAAAGTGCCTTTT
Organism: Protopterus annectens; assembly: GCF_019279795.1. Taxonomy (NCBI): domain Eukaryota; kingdom Metazoa; phylum Chordata; order Ceratodontiformes; family Protopteridae; genus Protopterus; species Protopterus annectens. The sequence goes on along the minus strand of NC_056735.1, from coordinate 1,711,088,923 downwards.
CTGTCTAGGGCCAGAACACGATCACAAGTCCAGTACATTTGTTCCCAAAACCCTTAGGGTCAAGGCCTTCCTCCCTCAACACCTTTCTGGAAGCTCAGTGTCTTAAATGCCTGGCCCAGTCCAAGATGGCAAAATCTGCATCCCCTGAAGTCCCTCTATCACAAAAGAAAAAGCTTAAGAGGTCCAGAACAGAAATGCAGTCTAATGTTTCGAATTCAGACATACCGAATGAGGTTACAGAATCCGTAGTACATCAGGTTACCTCTCAGGTGCCAACTAATGAGACCCTTTCAAAGGCCAGTATGGCTCCTGTGGCCTTGTGGGTGCTTCCAATGAATTGCCATTCATAGTTTCTGAGGGCCCTCATGGTGTCACTCAAATATTAGGGAGAAGATCCCAGGTATTTTAATGGAGGGCACAGTAGGGTTCCAAACCTACACACACATCCAGGTGGACGTTATACCCAAAAAGAAGAAAAAACAAGAGAGTAATCATGTACCTTTCCCCTCAATAGCAAGTGAAAAGGAATGGATTGAATTCTCCCAGGGTTTGTTTAAGGCTGTCATGGCTCTGAGACTCCCTTCCTTTGGGTCTGCACAGCCGTAGGCTACACGTCACATACCCAGTATTGGCTCTTCTGAGGAAGAACAGAATTATGATTCAGACCACTCTCTAGATTACTCCTCTCAGCCATCAACAACACTCACCTGGGCAAATGTGTTCGAATGAAGTGGATTCCCTTTATCCAAATTCCCCTATTGAAGCTTCTTTTGGCGAAACTATCCAAAATATGGTGAAACATTTTAGATGGCAATCTGAACAAATTTTCTGATGTTTAGAAGAGGTACTACAGCCTCTTGGAAATGGGCACTCTTTCTCCTTCCCCAGTTTCTCCTCTCCTTGAGGTTTTCCAGGATGCCTTATAGTCCACGTCATCACCAACTGACTCAACCACCAGCTCCTAAAAGACCAGACAGATTTTGTAAGGTGACTGATGACCTGAAATACTTGTACAAGAAGCCTGTGGCTGATCCCTCTGTAGTGTCCATTTCCTCGGGCAAACCTTTTAACTAGCTGCCTAGCTCTAATTCTGTACCCACAGATGAGGTTAGTAGACCTGCGGATAGGTGGGGAAAGATGATGCATACCTCTTCTACCATAGCTTATAGAGCAATTAACTATCAGACTGAAATGTCTAAATATTTGATTTCTGTACTTCAGTCCTTGAACAAGGTTTTAACAAACCCTCGGACTGCAGAAACAAAGCAACAACTGCAGAATCTACTTTTTCAGGCCACTCAAGTAATCAAACACAGCATTATGTGCTGTTATGATGCCTCTTCCTAGGGCAGCAGCTATGGGAGGGGTCCATACCTCTCAACCTCTTAGAGCAAGAAATCTGGACAAAGCCATAAATAATTGGGGGACAGTTTTTAAATATTGCTCTTACAAACTTAGAAAGTTGATAAAATGAATTTTCTGAAGGGTATGAAGTTGGAAACTCAAATGTCTGTCATTTTCTGACTTCAGTACTTAATGGCTTGCCAGTGATTTGCCAGAAAACCACAATTTTATGAAAGTCTGACCAAAAATATGAGGCAAAAATCTTGACATTCTGCAAAAAGCTGTACAGTTGAAAGGTATAGGGGGGTATGTTTGCATGTATGCATGACTACATAGGCAGCCTATTCCTGAGGATTTCAGGTCAAAACTTTTGACTCCCCCTTGTACAAAGATCTTTTATTTGGTCCTCCGACTGCCACTCTGTTAAAAACAGCCCAAGAGCAAGGTAAGGCTGTAAAAGACTGCAGTTATATACTGTTTTCCTCAGTTTGTAGATACCATAGGAACTACTTATCTAAATCTACATCCTTTCTCAGAAGGGACCCTAGGACCGCCCAGAAAAACTCCTAGAAAAGGGTAGTTTGTCAGACCTCCCTATCTAGGAGGCTTCCTTTTGAAAATAAAAACCTGTGACTACCTTTACAACACCCCCCCCCCCCTTTTGCACTCAGTCCCCTCCCACCTTTCCAAAAGACTGTCACTCTCACTGCCCATTGGCATGGGTTCTGTCCATCATCAAGGGTGGTTATGCCTTGTCATGGGAAAATATTCCTCCCCTGAAAAGCATGCCACATCCTCCTGACAACCAGCTTTCTTTACTTTCTTCCATTGTTCAAGACCTCCTGAATCAGGAGACCATTGAATAAGTCCCAATAGACTATGGGGAAAGGCTTCTACTCCAGAATCTTTATGTTGCCAAGAAAAGGACAGTGGAGGCCCATCATGGACTTTTCCCTTCTAAACACTTTTGTAAATGCACCAACTTTAAAAATGTTCCGTCTTCCCACTCCGTTACCTTTCATCATCCCTCAGGCCCTTCTTATGTCCCCAGACCTGAAGGCTGCCTACCTGCACATCTATTCATCCTTCTTGCAGGAAATTCCTCAGGTTTTTCTCTGGCTCATTGCACTTTCAGTTTAGTGCTTTGCCTTGTGGTCCTTCCACACCACCAAGGGTATTCACAAAGTGTCTAGCACCAGTGCTGGCATTCTGCCGCACCCATGGAATATCTTTCCTTAACTGAACACCCTTTGCTTCAGGCTGTCTCTCCGGGCGTCTTTCTCCAACATCTAGACTTCATTCTCCAGCTCCTGACAAATCTGAGATTTGCAGTCAAGTACAAAAAGTTCCACATGGTTCCTACACAGGACCTGGTTTTCCCTGGGTTACAGACTAAACACAAAGAAAATGCTTGCCTTCCTTCTTCAGGAGAAAGTTCAGAGTCTCAGAATTCTTCCTAGGTTTCTCCTCTGTAACACACTGCACAGCAAGAGAGATCTTAAGAACTTGGAGATGTTCATTGTGTTACACTGCTGCAGTCATCACACTTGGGTTATCCTGCCGTCAGGCGGTCCTGCAGTCGGCCAGAGTTCCAAAGTGTTGGTCCGGCATCAGTTGCTATCGCTTCTTCCCTGACGTCAGTGCGCCAGGGGTATATAAGATGCATTCAACGCCATTTTCTTCAGTCTTTCTTGCGCGGTGCCCGAAGCAGAAGCAGTTCGCAAGTGCCGGTTGGCCGACTCCTGAGATTTTCGAAGTCGAATTTCAGATCCGAAGTCTTCAATAAAGCAAGGTACCCTGTTGGGGAAACTTTTTTCTTGCCTCAGACCGATGTCAGAAAAAGTTAATAATTGTATTTCTTGTGGAAAGCAAATACCTCATAAGGACTTCCACTCTTACTGTATTCCATGCCTAGGGCCCTGATCACGACATCACTAGTTGTCGGTTTTGTGCTAGATTTAACAAACGTACTATTAAAAGGCGTTTTGATTTTGCTTTGCATTACTTCAGCCGAAGGTTCAATTATACTATGCCGTCAGATCAACTGACGACCGCAATACCGAAAAAACGCAAAGACAAGGATAAAGACCGACATCCAAGGTCCAAAACCGACGACGAAGCCTCTTTTAGGCCAGTCGCCGGTTCTCAGTGAGGCACTTTCGCAGCCCCTGACACCTGCTACCTCAGAGCCACAGGCCGCCTCTGACTCCCACGTGGAGACAACTAGGCCTCTGGAAACTCAAGGTGTTGGGCCTACGGAAACTAATCCCTCAGATGGGTCAGGAGCCGCTGAGCAGGCATCGGCTTCTGAGGGTGTTTTCAGACCTTCACAACTTACCATTAAAACTACAGCCAAGACAAAAGTACCACTAAAGACAAAGAAACAAGTACAGCATTCTCCTGGCCAAGCCTCCATGCCTAAGAAACATATGCTTAAAGTGGCCGAAGACCTCATTACTCTTATCAGGGGTTCCCATCCCCCTCCTGAGAAAAGGCCTAGGCAGGATACAGACTATGATTCCTCTGATCAGGTTTCCATTTCCTCTGATTCCTCTTCAGACCAGGGGTACTCTACCCCCTATGAGGACTCTGATGCTGAAGAATCTATCCCTTCAGCCTCTCCTCCTGAGGATTATTCTTTTGGGGAAACTTTACATACCATGAGGGAGCATTTCCAGTGGGAAAGTTAGGATTACTCAGAATCTAAGAAAAGGCTCAGAGATTTCCTTTTATTGCCTCAGCACAGGCCCCTGGCTATTCCGCCTGTGCTAGATATTGTGTTCTCTGAATCCAGCTTATCTCCCGATTCCTTGCCCCCTGCACCAGCCAAGCCAGATAGGTACTAACAGAGTCCCTGACTCTCACAAGTTTCTTTATAAAAACCCTTCTGCTGATCCAGAAACTATTTCCCAGGGTACAAAAGGGGTTAAGGCTTCTATTGCAAAAAATCCAGTACCCTCTGGCAGAGATTCCAGAGCTTTGGATAGATGGGGGGAAGAAAGTATACACTTCTGTCACTTTAGCAGTAAGAGCTTTAAATTGCAAGTTTCACATGCTTAAGTACCAACAATAATTAATGGCTCAATTAAAACAGAAAATGCTTGCAAGCTCAGAAGCTCCTGATTGTAAAGAAATGCAGGATTTATTGCATGCAGTTGAACAGGTGGGAAAACATACTCTGCAATGTGGTTTTTATTCTCTAGAGGCCACTTGTAGAGCCGCAGTTACAGGTTCAGTGATTCAAAGGCATGCTTGGTTAAAAGAACAGAGTTTACCAGATCATGTTAAGGCAAAATTATTGGATGCTCCTTTACAGCATGATACCTTGTTTGGTGTTAAGGCAGAAGAAGTGTTAAAGAAAATGGAGGATAAAGCTAAATCTATGCAAACAGTCAAGGATTTCTTACAGGTACAGCCACCTCGATTTAGCAGAAATTGGCCTACAAAAAATTGGTCCTTTCCAGTGTCAGACCACAGAGAGGCAGATATAGATGCCCAAGAGGCAGATCTCAACCCCAAGGCTCAAACAGACGACGACAGTGGGGCACCTCAACCCCAAAAGGAGGTGAGGACAAGTCTCAGCCTTACAGGAAACAGTCACAATGACTTTCCCCTTCGTACGCCAAGCACTTCCCTTTTGGAAGCCCCCTTGGGGGGAAAACTAGCACTTTTTTCTCAAAACTGGCAAACAATTACCTAAGACAAATGTGTCTCTCAAGGTTACAGGTTCCACTTTCATACTTTACCAAGGCTAAAAAGAATGCCAGACCTGCCACAAAATCAATGGGCAGAGGCACAAAAACAAATTTCAGCCCTCATGGACATGAGAGCTATTCAAAAAGTACCACAGCAGGAACAAGGACAAGGATTTTACTCAAGACTCTTCCAGGTCCCCAGAAAGGACAAGGCCTGGAGGCCCATACTAGACCTTTCAATTCTAAATACTTAGCTGGATATTCCGAAATTCAAAATGTTGACATTACAGCAGCTTCTACCCATGCTGGGCAAGAACGCTTGGCTAGTTACTCTGGACCTCAGAGGCATACCTGCATGTCCCTATCAGACAAAATTGCAGAAGATACCTCGGATTCAAAGCTGGTACAATGCACTACCAATTCTCTGCACTGCCCTTTGGCTTATCTACTGCGCCCAGGGTCTTCACAAAGTGCCTGGCACCAGTAATTGCTTTTTGCAGACAAAAAGGAATTCAAATATATCCATGCCTGGACGACTGCCTCATTCAAGCAGAGACAAAGGACATTCTCCTACAGCATCTGGCATTTGTAAAAAGGTTGCTAACTTCTCTAGGGTACACAGTAAATGAAAAGAAGTCAAAACTAGTGCCCTCACAACAGATTATATTCCTGTGTGCCAGCTTAAATACAACGGCCCAGATGGCTTACCTCATGCCAGGCAAACAGGTTCAACTAACTCAATATTTTCAATTACTGGCAAAAAAGACCCATCTCCCTGCAAGAAAAATTCTGCAGGCCCTGGGATTCATGGCATCCTACATACTACTAATACCATATGCCAGACTGCATATGAGGAAACTACAATGGTACCTAAAAAGTGTTTGGACTCAGCACTCTCGCAGTTTAGAAGGAGTAATACCAATGATTCCCTGCCTACAACAGGAGTTTCGATGGTGGGCACAGGCATGTCACCTAAACAAGGGTCAGCCTTTCACCCTACCCACAGCCAGGCAGACTCTAACAACAGATGCTTCGGATTACGCCTGGGGAGCACACATGGCAGGAAAATGCATTCAGGGCAAGTGGACCACAGACCAGATGCATCTTCACATCAATCAAAAAGAGATGTTGGCTGTTCAAAATGCCCTAACAGCTTTCAAGGACCTTCTGCATCCAGGACAATTATTATTAAAGACAGACAACACCACAGTAATGTGGTACATAAACAAGCAAGGGGGCACTCATTCTTACCCCCTATGCAGGCAAGCCATGACCTTGTGGAACACAGCTCTAACGTACCAAGTTCACCTGCAAGCACAATTCCTGCCAGGAAAGAAAAATACTCTGGCAGATGATCTAAGAAATATCATGGACCCTCACGAATGGAAATTGAATCCACAAATCTTCAGTATGGTAACGCAAAAATGGGGATGCCCAGACATAGATCTTTTTCCTCCCCACTGAATTGCCAACTACAAAAATTCTGCACAAGGACTTATCACAAACAAGCATGGAAAGTGGATGCTCTTTTGTTCGGCTGGAAAAACCTAAAAGTTTGCCTTCCCGCCTCTGCCTCTCCTTTCAAAGGTACTCCTAAAAGCCAGGCAAGAGAAACCACAGATGATCCTGATTGCTCCAGACTGGTACCCTATCTTAAGGAACCTAGCTCAAGGCCCACCATGGATTTTGCCTCAAATTCCACACCTTCTGACTCAACAGATCCTGCACGGTCAGCTCAAAACCCTAAACCTGGCTGCATGGCAGATTTATTAGTCAAACAGGCAACACCTCTCTCTAAAGCAGTTATGGATGTCATTTTGGAGGCCAGGAGGCCTAGCACCAGGAAAGCTTACTCAGAAAAATGGAAGAGATTCTGCGCCTGGAACCAGGCTCAAAGCCTTGACCCTCTTGTTCCAAACATTCCTCAGATTTTACAATACTTAACTGAGATGCTGGACAGAGGCCTATCCTTCTCATCAATTAAGATCCACGCCTCAATTTTGTTTTGGAAAAAACTGACCCTGCCACCTTTTGAGCCAGCCAATACAGCCCATCTAGAATTTTTATCATGGAAAACAGCTCTGCTCCTGGCAGTAACTTCAGCACTAAGAGTCTCAGAGCTACAGGCATTAATGGCAGTGGAACCTTTTATAATTTTTCATCAGGACAGGGTTTCTTTAAGGACAAACCCTACCTTTATGCCAAAGGTGGTATCTAGTGTGGCTCTTAACCAAACCATCCATTTGCCAACTTTTTATCCAAACCCCCAGAATAAAGGGGAGAAACTTCTGCATTCTTTGGACATACACAGGCAGCTGTGCTTCTACTTGGACAAAACAAAAGCTATCAGGGAAACTGAGCAACTGTTTGTAGCATATGCTGCAGGATCACAGGGCAAGGCTATCTCAAAGCAGGCTATATCCAAATGGATAGGACACTGTATTCGTTACTGCTACACACAGCATGGGAAATCAGTCCCAAATAGCATTAGGCCACATTCCTCCAGGGTTACAGCCACTTCAGCGGCCTTTCTCAGAGGAGTACCTACCAAGGAAATTTTGGAGGCTGCAACTTGGAGTTCAGTGCACGCCTTTGCCAAGCATTACCACCTGCCTCTTTACTCTAAATCCAGAGCAGGATTTGCCACTGCAGTTCTGCAGGGTCTCATAGCCAATCCTAACTCTTTGTAGACCAGCCACCCAACCTTAGCTTTGGGATTCTACCAAAGTGTGATGACTGCAGCAGTGTAACACGATGAAAATAGTACAGTTTTTTACCTACCATAAATGTAGATGTTAGTGTGTTCACACTGCTGCAGTCCAGGTAACCCTCCCTCCATCCCCTCTGAACTAGCTGGCCTTATCTATACCTTTCTATCCTATACAACCTTTGTGGTGTGTTTGCTTGTGACTGAAGGTATTGTTTTTATTTTATATGTATTGCCTACCTAGTTGGGGGCACCTGACATCGGGGGCAAGAAAAACTGAAGAAAATGGCGTCGGATGCATCTTATATACCCCTGGCGCACTGACGTCAGGGAAGAAGCGACAGCAACCGACGCCGGACCAAGACTTTGGAACTCTGGCCGACTGTGGGACCACCTGAGGGCAGGATAACCCAAGTGTGATGACTGCAGCAGTGTGAACACTCGAACATCTACATTTATGGTAGGTACAAAACTGTACTTTTCATGGCATCCACCATTACAGTGCTTTCCCTAGCCAGACTTCACATGAGGAAAATCCAGTTTTATCACTCCTTGGGCACCCTGATCCTTCTTCCTTGCCTCAAATAGGAGATACTTTGGTGGAAGGATCAAGTCAGTCTCAACCAGGACTGCCCTTCACACCATCCTTCTTTTCAAGTAATTCACACAGACAAGTCGGATGAAGTACTGGGAGCAATGACAGGATCACACTTGGTACAGAGCAGATGGCAACCACAGATGTACTTCCTGTTTCACTGTTGCAGTCATCACATTTGGGTTATCCCTGCCAGGGTAGCCTTCAGTCAGCCCGAATACCAGAGGCTTAGTATTTCTGCGTCGGTTGCTGTCGCTTCAGGACTGACGTCAGGTCTTCAGTAGTATAAAGTAAGGCAGCTGACGCTATTACATCAGTCTTTCTTGCCGAGGAGCCCGAAGCAGAAACAGTTCGCATGAGTGCCGGTCGGCCGCTACCCGAGTTTAGTCTTCTGAATTGAAGCTAAAGTCTTCTAAAGCTAAGTACCCTGTTGGGGATCCTTTTTTCTTGCTCTAACCAATGTCAGAAAAAGTTAACAATTGTCTCGCCTGTGGAAAGCAAATACCACACTGAGACTTTCATTCTTACTGCATCACTTGGTTAGACCCAGACCGCGATGTCCCTCGCTGTCACTTTTGTGCTTTGTTCAACGGCAGAACTGTACGTCGTCGGGCCCTTATTGTAGCTAGATATTTTCGCTCACAGTCCACGAATTCCGATATGGCTTCGGGAAGCCATCCGACAGCTGATCTTCCAAAAAACACGTAAGGATAAAGAGAGAGACAGACTGCACAGGTCCAAACTTACCGACGATGCTTCCGTTAAGCTAGTCCCAGTTCTCCGGTCCTCATTGAGGCGCTTTCACAGCACCTGATGCCTTCTTCTGTGGATTCGCATGCTGCTACCGAGATCCTTTCAGAGTCTGGTATGCAGCAAAACTTTTCATCAACTAAGGATCCTGTGGTTGTCTACATTGGATGGGTCCGGAGCCGCTGAGCAGGCACCAGCTTCCGAGGAAGTACTTTGCACTACCGATTCTCCACACAAGCCGACGACTTCTTTCGCATCTACCATTCTTTCAAAAACTACCAAGTTTCTAAAGCCCAGGGTACGAACCATGCCCAAGAAACCAACAACCCTGTATCAGGCACCTGCTTTCTTGCCTCCATCTCAAATGCTTAAAATGATGGAATACCTTGTAATGCTGATCAGGGGAAGCCAAGCTACCCCTTCCAAAAGAAAGAGAGCTGTCCCCAGTAGTTTTATCTGAAAAGGAATCTGATGAGACTCGTGCATCTGAATATGAAGACATGCAACCCCTCTCTGCTGATGAGGATTCTGATGCAGAGGGATCCATTCCTTCAGCCTCTCCACCCAAGGACTTTGGGGAAACCCTTCATACTTTAAGGGAGCATTTCCATTGGGAATGTCGGGACTACCCTCAGTCTAAAAAGAGACTCAGGGAATTCTTAGGTCTTCCGCAGCACAGACCCTTGGCCATTCCTCCTATCCTGGATGTTGTGGATGATGTTTTTATGGAATCCAGTTGGACTCCTGACACCCTTCCTCCTGCTCCCAGAAAACCTAACAGATATTACAGAGTCCCTGACTCGCACACATTTCTTTTCAAAAATCCTACTGCTTACCCTGAGGTTATTTCTCAAGGGCCTAAAGGAATTAAAGCAACTTCTGCTAAAAATCCCACCCCTTCAGATAAGGATTCCCGAGCACTAGACAGATGGGGTAAAAAATTATACACCTCTGCTACTCTTGCTATCAGAGCACTAAATTGTCTGTTCCATGTGCTAAAATTTCAGCAACATACCATGGAACTCCTCAAACAAAAAATATCATCCTTTCCTGCTTCTGCAGAAAATAGAGTTACAAGAGTTGATGCATTCTGCAAGTCAAGTAACTAAGCACACCTTACACTGTGGTTTTGATGCCCTAGAAGCATCTTGCAGGGCAGTAGTCACTGGTTTTGTCCTTAGAAAGCATGCTTGGCTTAAGGAACAGCCTTTGCCAGACTATGTCAAATCTAAATTGTTGGATGCACCCTTGCACAAAGACAACTTATTTGGCACCAAGGCAGCGGAAGTCTTAAAGATGGAAAAAAAGCTAAATCTATGTAGACAGTTAAGGATTTCCTACAGGTCCAGCCACCCAGGTTCAGTAGGCATTGCCCTCTAAGCACTGGTCCTTACCTGCCCCCTCCAGGTCAGTTCAGCCCAGACCCCGGGGAAGCAGGCCCCCCCAGACAGCCACAGGGAATGCAGAGATCAAAGCAATGGAGTTCCTCCATTTCAAAACCAGGGAGTGTAAAGCCACCCCCTCATGGTAAGAACTCTCAATGACTCTCCACTTCCACCCCCTATCTCTGCCCACCTGCACTTGCTTCTAGGAGGAAAACTCTCTTTCCACGCAAGCACCTGGGCCACCATTACCAACGACCACTGGGTCCTCAACATAGTGTCCCAGGGTTATAAATTTTCTTTCCACACTTTCCCAACCCCAAAAGTGTTCCCAGATCTTCCTCCAAAGCAGTGGGCAGAGGCCAAAAAGCAAGTCCTTTCCCTGCTCTGTATGAAGGCAATAGATCACGTTCCTGCAGAGCAGATAGGCCAAGGTTTCTACTCAAGGCTCTTCCTGGTACCCAGAAAAGAGGGCACCTGGCACCCCATCCTTGATCTATCCATTCTAAACACCTTCCTGGTGATGCCAAAATTCAAAATGCTCACCCTCCAGCATCTACTACCTATGCTGTCCAAGAATGGTTGGCTAGCTGCCCTAGACCTAAAAGAGGCCTACCTCCACATCCCAGTCAGGGAATTATGCAGGAAATATCTACGTTTCAGGGCAGGACCTATGCCCTTTCAGTTCTCTGCGCTTCCCTTTGGCTTATCTATTGCTCCCAGAGTTTTCACAAAATGTCTGGCTCCCGGCATTGCTTTTTGCAGACACAGAAATATTAAAATTTACCCATACTTAGACGATTGCCTAATTCAGGCAGACAGTCAGGAAAATCTGCTCAAGCACCTGGCCTTTGTAAAGTCCCTACTGACCTCCCTAGGGTACTCTGTCAATGAAAAGAAATCCAAACTAGTACCCACCCAAAGGATTATATTCCTGGGAGCAAGGCTGTGCACAGCATCCCAGATGGCATGTCTTACACCAGAAAAGCAAACTTACCTGACAGCCTATTTCTCTCAACTAGCCACCAGATCCCAGTTGTCTGCAAGGAAAATCTGGGAAGCTCTGGGGTTCATGACATCTTGCATTCTACTCATTCCGTATGCCAGACTGCATATGAGGAAACTTCAGTGGTACCTAAAAAGCCTTTGGTGTCAACTCTCTCAAGACCTGGAAACTCTTTTATACCATTGATACCTTGCCTAAGGAAAGATTTTCTTTGGTGGGCAGCAGCATGCTACTACAACAAGGGACTACCCTTCTCACAACCTCACTCCGCCCAGACCCTCACCACAGCTGCATCTGACTTTGCCTGGGGTGCACACCTGCACGACAGGTGCATACATGGCCAATGGCGCCCACAGCAAATACATTTGCACATCAACCAAAAAGAGATGTTAGCTGTCCAGCACGCATTGACAGCTTTCAGGCCCCTTCTCTCCCCAGGGGCTCTACTGATCAAAACAGACAACACAACTGTGATGTGGTATATCATCAAGCAGGCAGGAACTCACTTCTACCCTCTGTGCGGGCTTGCCATGACCCTTTGGCACACAGCCTCAGCCATGCAACTACACCTTTTAGCACAATTCCTGCCAGGCTCTCTAAACTCTCTGGCAGACAACTTAAGCAGAAATCTTCTGGACCCACATGAGTGGCAGCTAGACCAAAGAACCTTCACCCTAATAACTTGGAAAGGGGGCACCCCAAAGGTCAACTTCTTTGCTTCCCACTACAACCATCAGCTCAGCAAGTTCTGCACCAGGGAGCCACACTGCAGGGCCTGGAAAGTGGATGCCCTATCCTTCAACTGGGTCAACCTCTCTGTCTATGCATTTCCCCCACTACCTCTCATTACCAGGGTACTGCTCAAAATAAGGGAGGAAAAAACCAGAACAATTCTGATTGCTCCATACTGGCCTCGCCAGCACTGGTACCCACTGCTGCGCAGCCTGTCCCCACTGCCACCATGGCATCTCCCTCAGACCCCACCCCTCCTGACCCAGAGGGAAGGAGAATTCATGCATCCCCAATTGCAGAATCTTAATTTGGCAGCCTGACTTATTCCCTGACCACTGATCACACTGCCAATCTCAATAAACAGGTTCTAGATGTTATACATGAGGCCAGACGTCCTAGCACTAGAAAGTCTTATGCTGACAAATAGAAAAGGTTCTGCACCTGGATTCAGGCTAAGAGAGCCGATACAACACCGCCCTCCCTACCTCTCATTCTGGATTACCTAGCTGACCTGCTACAAAGTGGTCTCACCTTTTCCTCTCTTAAAATTCATGCCTCTGCTATCTCTGCTCATTTCAACACTGAGCACCCACTTTTCTCACACCCTGTCATCAAACAGTTCCTAAGTGGGGCTAGCAGTTTGAGGCCACCCAGAAGAGCATCTACGCCAGCTTGGGACCTAAACTTTCTTGGAAAAGCTCACCCTGCCCCCCTTTGAACCAGCCTCTTCAGCAGAGTTGAAGTTTCTGTCCTGGAAGACAGCCTTGCTTCCGGCCATCACTTCAGCCAGAAGAGTATCCGAGCTACAAGCACTCATGGCTGTAGAGCCCTTCATAATCTTCCATACTGACAGGGTGTCCCTCAGGGCTAACCCATCCTTCATGCCCAAAGTGGTGTCCAGTGTGGCTCTCAACCAATCCATTCATTTGCCCACCTTTTTCCCTAACCCACAAAACAAGGGGGAAAGGATCCTGCACTATCTAGATGTGCACAGACAGTTCAGATTCTACCTAGACAGGACTAAATAATTCAGAAAGACTGATCAATTGCTATTCGGCTGTGCTGCAGGGGCAAGAGGCAAAGCCATATCCAAACAAACTATTTCTAAATGGATAGCACACTGCATCTATTTCTATTAGAGGCAACACGGGAAACCTCCCCGTAAGGGGGTTAGGACTCACTCTACCAGAGCAGCCTCCACCTCTGCAGCTTTCCTCGGAGGAGTCCCCACCAGGGACATCTTGGAGGCTGCCACATGGACATCTGTTCACACCTTCACCAAACATTACCACCTGCCTATCTTCTCCAAATCCAGGGCAGGCTTTGCCACTGCAGTCTTGCAGGGCATCCTAGCCAGCCCCTTGTCTTCTTGACTGCCTCCACCTTTTTCCTCCGCTTTGGAAATCAACCCAAATGTGATGACTGCAACAGTGAAACACGAAGAACATAGTACAGATTTCTTTGTGTTTCACTGTTGCAGTCATTACATTTGGGTAATCTGCGGGCAGGTTGCCCTCAGTCGGCCTGAATTCCAAAGTCTTGGGTCCTGCGTCGGTTGCTGTCTTCTCTTCCATGACGTCAGGTCGTCAGGGGTATAAAACATGCAGCCGTCATTTTCTTTAATCTTTCTTGCTGCACGGTGCAGAAGCATTTCCCAAGTGCCGGTCGGCCGACTACTGAAATATTCGAGTTTGAGTTTCAGAACCGAAGTCTTCACTAAAGCTAAGTACCCCAGTGGGGAAACTTTTTTCTTGCTCCTTACCGATGTCAGAAAAAGTTAATAATTGTATTACTTGTGGGAAGCAAATACCTCATAAGGATTTCCATTTATACTGTATTCCTTGCCTAGGCCCTGATCACAACGTGCCTGGCTGTCAGTTTTGTGCTAGATTTAACCAGCGCACTATTATGCGTCTGTATATTTTTGCATCAAAGTATTTTGGAAACAGATTTAACTACCCAGAAATGTCAGATAGCAATCCGACTACCGGAGTACATAAAAAAATACAAAGAAAAGGACAGAGAACAGCCGGTACTCAGTGAGGCGCTTTTGCAGCCCCTGATACCCGCTACCTTTGAGTTGCAGGCCTCTACCAACACCCATGTGGAGTCCGGCATGCCGCAAGAGACTCAAGGTATTGGACCGATGGTTGTGTCTCCGACTGCATATGAGGAAACTTCATTGGTACCTGAAAAGTTTATGGAGTCAACATTCTCACAGTCTGGAAGCAATGATTCCTCTCATTCCCTGCCTACAACAGGAGTTTCTATGGTGGGCAAAGGCATGTCACCAAAACATGGGATGGGCCTTCACTCTCCCCCCTGCCAGCCAAACCTTAACAACAGACGCATCAGATTATGCCTGGGGGGCCCACATGGCAGGAAGATGCATTCAGGGCATATGGACCCCAAAACAAATGCATCTGCATATCAACCAGAAAGAGATGCTAGCAGTTCAAAATGCCCTAACAGCATTCAAGGACTTACTTCATCCAGAACAACTACTGATAAAGACGGACAACACCACAGTCATGTGGTATATAAACAAGCAAGGGGGCACACACTCATACCCCCTTTGCAGATTAGCCATGGCACTGTGGGACACAGCTTTGACCTACCAAATACATCTTCAAGCTCAATTCCTGCCAGGAAAACAAAATACACTGGCAGACGATTTAAGCAGAAACCTTATGGATCCTCATGAATGGAAACTATATCCACAAGTCTTCAACATAACAGAGAAATGGGGGAGCCCAGACACAGATCTATTTGCCTCTCCTCAAAATTATCAATTGAAAAGATTCTGCACAAGGACTTATCACACACGAGCATGGAAAGTGGACACCCTATCCTTCAGTTGGAAAAACCTCAGTTTACACCTTTCCCCCTTCTGTCTCTTCTCCCCAAGGTCCTCCTAAAATTCAGACAAGAGAAACCAAAGTTGATACTAATTTCCCCGGACTGGCCCCGCCAGTACTGATACCCAATCCTAAGGAACTTGCCTCAATACCCAGCTTGGACCTTACCTCAAAGACCTCAACTACTGTCCCAGCAAAACAATCAGATCCTGCACAATCAACTACAGACATTGAACCTGGCAGCATGGCTGATCATGTAGCTGTACAAACAACACCTCTCAGTAAATCTGTGATGGATGTCACTTTGCAAGGCAGAAGGCCTAGTGCTAGAAAATCTTATGCTGATAAATGGAAGAGATTCTGTGCTTGGAATCAAGCACAAGGAACGGATACTGCAGAACCAAATATTTCTCAGATATTACAATACTTAACTGAGATGCTTGACAAAGGCCTATCTTTCTCATCAATCAAAATCCATGCCTCTGCCATTTCAGCTCATTACAATACAGAGCCACCAATCTTTTCTCATCCTTTACTAAAGAAGTATCTCAGAGAAGCCAAAAATTTAAGGCCTCCTAAAAGATCACCATTACCTGCATGGGACCTCAATTATGTGTTGGAAAAGCTTACCCTGTCTCCATTTGAACCAGCTACTACCACTGATATAAAGTTCTTATCATGGAAAACAGCTCTGCTACTAGCAATTACTTCAGCAAGAAGAGTTTCAGACCTACAGGCCCTCATAGCTGTAGAGCCTTTTATCATATGTTACCCAGACAGGGTGCCTCTGAGAACAAATCCGACTTTTATGCCTAAGGTGGTTTCCAGTGTGGCTCTTAACCAAACAATTCATCTGCCAACTTTTTATCCAAATCTGCAGAACAAGGGGGAGAGAATTCTGCATTCCTTGGACGTACATAGACCGCTAACATTCTACTTGAGCAGGACTAAAGCTCTAAGAAAAACTGAGCAATTACTAGTGTCATATGCTGCAGGATCAGAAGGAAAGGCTATTTCAAAGCTGAAAATTTCAAAATGGATAAGCCACTGCATCCGTTTCTGCTACTTACACCATGGAAAACCTTTGCCCAAGGGCATTAGGTCTCATTCCACCAGAGCTGCAGCTACTTCAGCAGCCTTTCTCAGAGGAGTACCAACCAGACATTCTAGAGGCTGCTACTTGGAGTTCTGTTCA
Organism: Protopterus annectens; assembly: GCF_019279795.1. Classification (NCBI taxonomy): domain Eukaryota; kingdom Metazoa; phylum Chordata; order Ceratodontiformes; family Protopteridae; genus Protopterus; species Protopterus annectens. Next base: position 1,711,072,659 of record NC_056735.1, on the reverse strand, counting down.
CACCTTCACAAAGCATTATCATTTGCCTCTCTGCTCTAAGTCCAGGGCAGGCTTTGCCACTGCAGTGCTGCAGGGCCTTATAGCCGTACCTAATGCTGTTTAGCTCCAGCCTCCCAACCATAGCTTTGGGATTTTACCCAAATGTAATGACTGTAACAGTGAAACACGAAGAACATAGTACAGTTGTGTACACTTACCATAAATATAGATGTTCGAGTGAATTCACTGTTGCAGTCCAGGTTACCATCTCACCATCCCCCTGTCATTCTGGAGTTTCTTTCCTTCTCTATCTTCTATAACCTATGTGATGTATTTGCTTGTAGATGAAGGTAAGGCTTATATTGATGCATGTATATACATATGTATCTATACATATACATACATATATATATATATATATATATATATATATATATATATATATATATATATATATATATTTATTTTTGCTACCTTTTTGGGGGCACCTGACATCGGGGGCAAGAAAAACTGAAGAAAATGGCATCGGCTGCATGTTTTATACCCCTGACGACCTGACGTCATGGAAGAGAAGACAGCAACCAACGCAGGACCCAAGACTTTGGAATTCAGGCCGACTGAGGGCAACCTGCCAGCAGATTATCCAAATGTAATTACTGCAACAGTGAATACACTCGAACATCTACATTTATGGTAAGTGTACACAACTGTACTTTGTGTGCACTTACCGTAAATGTAGATGTTTGAGTGTATTCACTGTTGCAGTCCTAGTTTCCCTCCCTCCATCCCCCTTTTTCTTTCTTTCTCTTTCTCTCTCTCTCTCTCTCTCCTTACAAGGAACTTTTTGGTATTTACTTTCTACTGGTGGGGTTCTTCCACCATATCCTGGCTCCCACTTGGGGGCTCCTGACAGGGCAAGAAAAACTGATGTAATGGCCTCGGCTGACTTATTTTATACTACTGACTGGGATAACCCAAATGTGATGACTGCAACAGTGAATATACTCGAACATCTACATTTATGGTAAGTGTACACAACTGTACTTTCCTGAAGGAACACATTAATCAGAAAGAAATATGAGCTCTTCTGAAAGCACTGCAGACCATCTCCCATGTATGGAAACCTGGAGCACTCCTTGTACGTGGACAGCACCACAGTCATATGGTGGTACCTAAACAGGGAGGCACCAGGTTTTACCAAATGTGCAGGTTAGCACAGGAGACATGGAGCTTAGCCACTCGGATGGACAGCATCCTCACTGCCACATACTTTCCCCCACAGGACAGTGTGCTGGCAAATTCCCTAAGCCACTGCTTAGAGGACCCCCATGAGTGGACCCTGAACAGACAAGTATCATCAGTCATGCACACCACAGGTAGACCTTTCTGCATCCCCAACCAGCCTTCATCTCCTCCAGATCTACACCAGGGACCCTTGTCCCTCAGCCTGGAAAAACAGATGCATTCTCTGTCCAGTGGACAGGGAAGTTTCTGAATGCCTTCCCTCCCCTACCTCTACTTCCAAAAATTCTTCTAGAGACACAAAAGGAAATGCCAAACCTCCTTTTACTGGCCCCTTCTGGCTGAGACATCATTGGTTTCCCCAGCTATGTCACCCGACAAAGGGAAACAAAAGCAAAATACCTCTACAGCTGGACCTTTTCACTCAATAAGGATGTCCTCTTCAACTAGATCTTTCCTCACTCAGCCTGACTCAGTGGATGATAAGACTCTAATCCCTCAAAGGCACTTATTCTCTGAGGAGGTTATTAAAGTTCTACAACCAGGAGAAGCACTACAAGAAAATAAATCTTACACAGCTAACTGGAAAAGATTTTCTTACTAGTGCTGCAGGCACAGTCAGGATCCACTCTTATCACAAGTACTTGCTGTCCAACAATATCTTTGCAAACTACTTCATCCAGGTTTGGCTTACTCTTCTGTCAAACCTCACCTGTCAGCCATCAGTGTCTACTTGCCACTCAACCCCTTGCTTATGGCCAGAGTGGAGTTCAGACTTTTCCTGAGGGTATTCCTGCATCTTAACCCACCACGGAAACCCATCTCTCCTTCTTGAGATATCAATTTTGTGCTGGAAAAGCTTGTATTACATCCCTTTGAACCAGTATCTTCTGCCATTTCATAATTCTGCACTTGGAAAACTATTCTACATCTGGCTGTCACCTCTTCTCGGAGAGTTTCTGAGCTACAGGCTCTCATGGCCATTCTACCTTTTCTTATTTTCCACAAGGGCAGGGTGACTCTCTGCTAATCCATCCTTCATGCCGAAGGTAGTGAATAAGCTGTCCCTGTAGGCTGTTCACCTACTTCCCTTCTTTCCCAACTCCCAAAATAGGGGGGGGGGGGTTACATTCTCTGGACATTCACAGACAAGAGATTTTTATCTGCACAAAAGTAAATCCTTCAGAAAGACTGACTGGTTGTTTATCATTTCCTTTCCACTCTCTCCTCTTATTTACTTGATCATCCTACTCCCCTCTGCTTTAAGCTCCATTTTGCTGCATGGGAAACGTGGAGATTACTTACCTATTTGAGCTCAAACTACCCCCCCCCCCCCTTTAGCTGACCAGTCTCCCTCTTGCAGTAGCCTTCAGGCCGCTGACTTGGAGATGGTCTGAGATACATGCTCATATGTCTGGTTATATATCCATATGCTTACAAGCTGAGGTCATGCATTAGATGCACAATCTTAGGAAGACAAAGCTTTGGTACCCCAGCCAAATGTCAGTGGTGACAACTCGTATGTCAGGAGTTATGTAACAGTGATCAGTAGGACATCTACTTTTATGGTTAGTTCTTTCACAACTGTACTATCCTGCTTTGGATTAGTTAGGCATTATAAAGGATCTAAGTATAGTGAAGCATTACATGTTAGTCGCTGTAACCTGTATCTGTTATTCGGAATCTGTCTTAGACTGTTTCCAAGAGTTTCTAAATAAAGAGCAAACAGAAGTGAAGACAGTAGGTGCCCTTGCCCCTAACCTTAATTTGCAGCATACCTTTAAAAAAAAAGCCCTTTCCATAACACTGTCACTCTTCAGACATATTTGAGCTAAATGTGTGGTAGAGTTGTGGGTAAAACAAAAGGATATTTGTTTCCTGTTTTAATCTGGTGAAGTTTTGCTGTCTAATGTTGACAGTACAATGAATGGTCGATGTGTTAAATGATCGACACAAAGATATATGTGCGTGTATGATTATATACATACATGTATGTACTTGTATATTTAAATGTATGTTTTATATATATATTTCTCTCTCTCTCTGTATATAATAAATATATATATATATATATATATATATATATATATATATATATATATATATATATACATACATACACGCACACACCCAAATATATATATATATATATATATATATATATAAGTGCGTCTGATTTTAATGAAGACCCCCATACTCTACTGCAAAACTATCAACCAAGTATGGTCGAAAACGCGAAAGTCGACACTTTATGGGATCAAGCCCCCCTGCTCCCCCCTTCCCCTTGCTATAGTTATGTACCCTAGCACTAAGATTGCACAATCCTGGGGAAAGGGAATATCCTCTATCCGGGGATTGTTGGTATTGCACACCTGTTGATCATCTGCGTAGTCGACCATCTGCAGTCTACTAGAAAGCTGTCAACCTTACCCGCACTCTATATTTTCAGGTAAACTCGTATACACACACATATATACTGCACTCTCACAAATACCTATCCTGTTATCTTTTGTTCTGTGAGCTGAAATGGGCTACATCTTACCAATGTATATAATCCTGTGCCCACCTGAAGATTATGCAGAGAAGCAAACCGTGTTGATAACCAGATTTGTTTAACTTTAACTTCATGTTTAGCATTTGCAAGATGCAATTCTTGCAATAACACAAAAGTTTTTCAGTTTATGTATGCAAAAACTCTGGTACTTCTGATTGGTTAGAAAGACTGTTTACATTCCAGGATAATATAGAATGTGTACTTACTATATATGACATTTATATTTTCCCAGGATCAGTTCACTCTCTAGCAGTAATCTAATATTTTATTAAGTAGGTAATTCTTGCTTAGTATGTCTGATGTACTAATTAACTGGTTGGAGTCAGAAAGGTTGCACCAAGTGTAATTAAAATAAAATATAAGGACTGAGGACCTGTTCTTACCATAAACATTCATTCAACTAAATTAAACCTTCCAGCATTCCAGAACTCAAAAAATGAACTGAGCAGCAAGTTGTGTGCTGAAGACATTTGTAAGAGGACTATTAAACAATATTTGTTGTGCTACTACCACATGGTGCATCCAGTTGCCTCTGAAAGGGCAGATGCTGGTGATGTATTTATGTAGCTGAAATGTCCATTAACACAGAGATGGAAGTACAAAGTCTCCAGGACCTAAATCATCCTTAGTTTGAAACCTCCTCCCACTTGTGTATTGTCGGTCATTAAACTTCAACACAATTTGGCTTTTGAAAGTAGTGCATCAGTAACGTATCTGCTTATGAACTTTGTCTTCCACGCAACTGACAGCAGACCCCAGTGTCTCTCCTCAATTGCTAGGCTGTGTACCCCTCCAGGGCTCTCCTGGACTAACTCCAGTTAATGGGTGAGGCCAGCAAAGAGATCATAGTATCACAGGGCTGCCTCATACTACTACTGCAGTGGGAGTGTTTTCCCTTTCTCCCTCAAGTATGCAGTTATATCCAGTGGATGGAGCATAAGGTGGGTAAACTACACCAAACCTCCTCTCACTTTTGCAAGTCACTCTGCCCCTTCCCTCAGAAAGCAGTACAGAGCTGCTATCCCAGCCTCTACCAGGGAAACTGAACTGCTTTTCTTGTCCCTCGCAAACAGCTCTGCCTCTCTCCTTCCCCAGTATGAGTGTGCTTATCCTCCCTAGACAGCATCAGGTCATCTGAGTAGTATTCTGGGCTTTATCCCTAAGAGATGGTACTTGCTAACTGCTTAAGTACTGGTGCAGGCATAGAATAGAGCTAGAAACTGCTGAAATATAAAGTAAAAAAAAAAAATAATAATAATTTTGGATCAAGTGCAGGCTTGACCTCTTGATAGCTCTGTTTCATCCAAAAACGTAGTTGAGTACATTCTGTCTCCATGTTTTGGGACATATAGTCTTTCCATACATCCTGACTTCAGAATTGCAGGCTACCATTACATTTCTATTACAAAATCAAGAGTCTTAACAACAAAGTACTTCTCAAACTATAAGACATAGAGCTTTCATAAAACACATTTGGTATGCGCTCTGCTCATACAGGAAGTCCTTGGCTTCATATTTTGTCTAATATTATTTTTTATTTCCTTCCACCCGTAATTTGTTCCCGCTTTGCAATAAAGCTTTTCAGTCTGTTTAATGTAGTTTTGGTTTATTTTCTACATGTAGTTTGCTTGCTGATTTGTCAGACACAGATATTTACAGTTTCATTCTTGGTTATTCACATCTGGTGTACAAAGGTTATACTTTGCTTAATACAGAAAAGGACTGTTTATCCACCATGTCATCCTTCTCTCTCAAGGACTCTTGGCCTGAAGTACTGAAGACAGTGTGCAGTACTTCAGCTTATAACAGTAAGCTGTGTGCATCATCACAGACCTAAGAGGTGACTGGTTTTATCATTTCAGGCTAGCAAGAAAGTTGAGGTAAGGCTAAGTAAAGTGTAATGATTTACTTTTAGTGACTGCATCTTGAAGGGCTACTGTTATGTTGAGTGTACATAGCTGTATTTCTCTTTTTAAAGGTCGAAGGAAGCATAGGTTGTCTTATAGAAAAGGGTTCAGTAAGGCAGCTCAGTACAGAATTCTGTCCTTTTTTTTTTACTTTCACGGTTGTGAAAAGTTTTCACATATTTCTGTTTTAACTTTTTTGTCTCAAGAGTTTAACAGGAAACAGAAATGCAATATATGGATGACGTTTAGGATGACCTACTAGGTGAAGAATGTGACAGTAATGTTGAGAATGAGGGTTTTGTGTAAGATTTGTAACATACAATATTGTTGCATTCCAGAACGATAAGCCACGAAAAGAGAAACATCTTAATTCAGTGTTTCCTTTCTTTGAGGAGGTGCAGCCTAAGTGTACTTGCCACCCTGCATGATTTTTTTGTTTTTATCATTGTCATAATTCAGCATTCAGTTAAGAACAACCTTATAATATTGTATATTATGTTGATCAGTGCTAGAGTCAAGTATCAAAGTTAACAACTGAAAAGCGTTTACAATAAACATTTGATTAGATGGGGATATTTAAGGATACATGAGAGAGTTTTTGTCAAGGCCTGTCTTATGTTATATTCGGAAAGTTTAAAAAGCAGTGTCAGCTGTGACTTGGCCCACTGTTGAGAAGTGGACAAGAAAAAACATAGACCGTTTTTACCTCTCTTGTTAAGAGTCGGATTGCAAGTCTTGTTTAATTTCTTTCCCAGTGAAAGAAGTTTATTGAAGACCTGATGTGGTATTCACACTGAACCAGGTATTGATCAGATACTAGTCTTCTGGTTCACATGCGAGATGCTGTGTACTCCTGGGTGAGGACATATCATTTGAGTCAACAAAGCAGGGCGAGATACGGAGCTAAAATGATGAGGATTTTTAAGAAGTTGGTAATATTGTCCAAGAAGACCTCAAACCATATCTTTCAATCTCACCTCTAGATGAGACAATCTGGGATGAAAGCTTTTAGAATCAGGGACACCTGATTAGCATAAAATATGCATATTCAAATGTGCACATCAGCTGACCAAAAGGACTAAATGAGGACAAGTATTCTGAGTCCCCTCATTTTACCAAGACAACTGTTAATCTCCTTCCAAAATGAACAAGAGGGACACAAGGACTATGCACAACTGGCTGCAAAACTGAGTTTTAAAGTCATTACAGACTCTACAATTGTAACAATAAGTAAGTTGATTGCCAACATATATGTTGTCTTTTTTGTGCTTCGAAAATACTGCAAGCAGTAGCATTAGCATTTTTTTACAAGTCTGCTCTCCTTGTGAAATATGTCACTTCTGAAAGCATATGCAACCTTTAACTGCAATAAAGTCATAAATGTTGGTCATAGTAATGTACTTCAAAACTGTAGTTTTCAAAAGACATACATGACCTCCCGCCTCAAATGAGGCATATGTTAATTTAACAATTTTATAACTGCCCATGGTATACAGCTTGTCACCCCCAAAAAAGTAAACACTTTCTTTTGAATTCAGACACTGTCCCCTTAGGCTTTATCATGTAGATGCCCTGTACTGTCATACACAGCCTGCTTGATCCCTCACCTTTACCACCATCACCAGTTGCAAAAGAAAAAAAAATGCTGTTTTGGAGTCCTGTTGTCTTGGTGTGACTGTGGCTTCAGGAGTATTATTTTAAAAATGTCTCCCTGTAGTCATAGAAACTTTCAGACTAAGAAGCGTTTGTAGTTAGCTTTATTTTTATGACTTTTGATACAAACCCTTTCAGGACATCAACCTTTGGAAATTTGAAAGGTAATATTAACTTGACCTTACAGTGTGAGGCCGTCAGGCCCTGAATGGATGTAGTTTTTGGGAGGCTTTGCGCGATACATTTCAACGTAAGATTTTTAGTTACATTGGAATAAAACATAGACATGGTCTGTTTTTTCTGTCTGTTACAGTTCAAAGTGTTACTTGCAAGAATTTTTCCTTTCCTTTTCTTTCTACAGCATATGTCTGACAGCATTATGAAGGTCCAGGATGCAGGACTGCACTGAGAAAATGGCATTACTTATGTCTGTGTAGTCAGTTGGTACATTGTTGGGGAAAGAGAGTCAGCTTCTCTCCCCACTAGTTAAGCATTGAACTGGTGGATTGTTTCACTGTAAGAATCCAAAGAAAATCATTTTCTGTGTCTTGTACCTTCCTGAGAATTAACTTGTTAAACCCTCAGACACCAATCTGGAATCTTACCTTGTGGAATAGTGTAAATGTGCAAGGTTTATCTCCTCTTAAGGTGAGTTCCATATCATATTTTCTGCTCTATGCCTTTTATCCTCCACTGCCTACCAGCCATCATTTGACTTAGTCAGTCACACCCTTCATTCTCCTGTGAGGTGTTATTCTTGAGAGGATGTGTCATAGCCATCCATTATGGACTTTCTTGTTTTGGTTCTAAGACCTGCCATGGCAGCATGCATGCATGCTTACAGATGTGAGGGTCTGCAGTGCCTTCCCATTTGGGCTTGAGTCTTCTTAATGAACTCCTTGAAAGCTGCCACTTGAATGTGGATTAGCCGTTCCAAGCATATGTCCTCAGGTCATGTGCTGCATGCTGTGCACCTCTTTCTGTAATAAATGCTGATGCTGTAGTAGGCTGAACCACCTCTTCCCCTCCCAGGATGTGCAAGGTGGAGTCAGACACTCAGTTCCCCCTCCGCTGCCAGGTCTGCAATCCCCAACCTTCTAATCAGACTGTGGTTGTCTGTGTCAGAGTCATGGCTTTGTCTCTGTCGACCACAGAGCCAGGCTAACCTACGTATCTTTTTGAGCAATGATCTTGATGTTCCACCTACTGAAGCTTCATGATCTGCCTCATACAGTGCATGAGTAACAGCAATAGACAGCACAACGGTTTCATGGAACATAAACAGGGTTGGACTGATTCTTACTGATTATGGAGATAATGGCTATAAATTTGTGGGGTCTAGCCATACCCTTACACCTGCAACTCGCTACATTCATTTTCTGCCTGCACATTCTGATAGCCACCAGTCTAAGCAAAAAGTTCACTTGGATTTCAGACATGATTTGAATACACTTGTGTTCTTCTGCGTCAGATTTATAAGGGGCAACCAAGATAGATATGATGTGAAGTTGTCCTATCTCATTCTTTACTGATGGGTTCGGAACCGATCCTCTGTTCAGACTCGGCCGAATACTAAAGCTCGAGGTCTTCATCCAGCTCGTGGCTAACTCCCTATCCCATCATGTACTGGTGCTTTCCTCAGATTTTGTTTGCCGCTGAAACGGATCGGGCGATTCACCAGCTCTGGCCAAGTGTTTTTTTGTCATATTTTACTTAAAAGTTAACATTTTTCACATTTATTATATTCTGAGAGTTGTCGTTTCTTCAATCGCATGTTAGCGATTTTATCTTGCTTATCGAGGTGTGTGTTTTCTTCATACATACGTTGCCATCCTTTATTAGGCCTTTTTGATCTCCCTACTCCCTTTAGTTAGAAAAACAAAAGATGTGAAGTTGTTCAATCTCGCCTTCATTCTTACTGATGGGTTCGGAGCCGAACATCAGCTCCAATTTGGTCAAATACCAAAGCTCGAGGTCTCTAACAGCTCGAGGCCAAGCCATATCCCACAATGCACCACTACATTCCCCAGATCTAGTTTGCCACTGCAACTGATCGGGTGTTTACAGCTCTTGGCCATTTATTGGATAGATAAGTGTGAATTTTATAAAAAATTCTACCTTTTTTTTCTCTTTATGTAGTGGTTTAGGTTAGTAGTTCTAAAAGTGTTGGCTTGTTGTCTGTTTGGACTTGTATCCAGTTAGACAAGTTTTCTTTATTAGTGTGTTAAGATACTTGGGTGTGGCCCTGTTATTTTAGCTAAGGTCGTTGGCCTTTTGTGATAGTATATAGCTCTATCCCAGCCTGGTTAGGCTTGCTGCAGTTTTTTGCACCTTTTACTTTAGCTGGTTAGGCTTTTGGCCATTTTCTTGGCCGTTTTTGTTTTCATACTAGAGGCTTCTTATTGCTGCCATTACTAGTTTATAACCGATAGGCAGCGATGTATATATATATATATACATATATATATATATATATATATATATATATATATATATATATATAGATAGATATAGATATAGATATGGATATATATATATATATAGATATAGATATATATATATATATATATATATATATATAGATATAGATATATATATATAGATATATAGATATATAGATATATATATATATATTATATATATATATATATATATATATATATAGATATATATATATATATATATATGTATATAGATAGATATAGATATAGATATATTTGTTCTTGGACTTGTTTTTAGACCAGAATGTCAGAGAAGGCTAAATTGGGATTTAAACGGTGTCCCAAAAGCAATCAAACGATGTCAGTAACAGATGGCCATTCCACTTGTGTGTACTGTCTAGGGGAGGTAGACTTTCAGGAGGTTTGCTCCATTTGCCATGGCTTTAGCTCCAGGGTTTTAGCTGAGAGAAAGTGTAAGTTGGTTGAGAGAGGCTTGATTAAAACAGCTTTCCAGTCGGATTTGGATTCTGCTTCCAGTCACCCAAAACCATCTTCTCCTACATCGTCATCTGGTTCGGCACAGAAGGGCTCTTCAGTCCCGAAGTCATCTAAAAACGCTACAGTCTCTGCTCCAGTGCCATCATAACCGACTGTTCAAGTTGTTGGTAGAAGCCAGTCCCCAGTTCTGGAACCGGTGTCTCCTACCTTGAGGTCCCCATTTCTGGGGTCACCGTCTCTGTTAGTGATATCCTCTCAGGCTTCTAGACTATCCGATTTGGATGTGGACCGAGAGGTGCAGAGACTTCTACAGGACCCGGCGCTTGCAATAATTCTGTCGGTTTTGACTCTCGCAGCTTCGGAACTGACAAAGTCCTCTCCTATTGTTGTTGCTCCTCCTCCGACTCGCACCCAGACTTCGGAGCCGGAGGAGGCCAGTCAGTCATTGGTGGAGCCGTCTGTGCCGACACTCACATCTGAGCTGTCGGTACTGACCACCCCGATATCCTCTGCTCCAGCTATGGAATCTGGGAGCCGACACTCTCCTGTCAGCTCTGGGGGGGGGGGGGTAGAACTGGTACGTTTGTTCCGACTCTTCCTCTTGGGGCGTCGGCACGGATGAGTTCGGCTCCTACCTCGGGCTTGGAGCTGGCAGTTCTGTTGCGGGATGAGTCCTCGGTGTCTTTGGACTCAGGTGCTTCCTCGCATCGGAGCCGTGGGGCCTTCGATGCCATGAGGAGGGCTTTGTCCCCCACAATTTCCACAACCTTTAATATGGCCACCTCCTCCCAAAAGGCGCCTGCTTCTTCTCCACTACCACAGGTTCACCATAAGTGTAGGGACCCAGAGCCTCAGGACGCCCCCTTGGGGGAAGCCTGCTCTTCTGAGACTTCCCCAGAGATTCCCACTGAGGAGGTCCCTCGGAAGAGGATATGTAAGAAGAGACATCTAGATTCCCCTCAGGAATCCATCACATCGGACACCGATTTGGAGGAATCGTAAGGGTCCCCAAGGTCCCCCTTTGAGGATATTTCCTTCAGGGATATCCTTTAGATCCTTAAGCAGAGGGGGGACTGGCAGCCCCAAAACCCTACCGAGGACGAATTGGTGCTCCTGAAGGCTTTCAGGTCCCGACCCTCTACCTCTTGGGTGTCTCTGCCCTTTGAGTTAATGGATCTTTTATCTCGAAGGGTGCAGGAGTCACCAGATTCTATGGAGCTTGTTCCTAGAAGGCCAGACAAGTACATATCAGCACCCCATGACAAGGCCTTTTTGTCTAGACCCATACCTATTGATGCCATGGTGGTGGCCGTAGCCACTAAAAAAGAGATGGAGACTGCTAAGTATGTTCATCCTCCTAATAGAGAGTCTAGGATAATGGACAGATTTGGGAAGCGCATGTTCAGTTCTATGACCTTTGCACTTCAGTCATTGAACTACTTGACCCACTTCACATGTCTACAAAGAGATCTCCTCAAGGAGCTTGGAGATACTCTCCAGGGTGCAGTAGCTGACTCGGTGACGGACAAGGTGATGCCTCAGCTTGCTACCCTCAATTCCATTGTAAACTCGTCCATGCACCTCATGTCTTACGCAGTTGATGGAACAAGTAGAGCTGCGGATACAGGAATTGCTCTGCGGAGACATTCCTGGATGCACTTATGCTCTTTTGCGGAACCCTTTAAGTCATCATTTATGAATGCCCCTTTTGCTGGTTCCTCCTTATTTTGACCAAAAGTAAGAGACCCTCACTAGATGTGAGCAATATGGTAAGACTCTATCTGCCGTTGGAGTCCGTTTTTCTACCCCTACGAAACTTTATCCCAAAGGTCAACGGGGTGGGAAGATGTGGTTCCGTAAGACCCAAGGAGCCTTTCCGAACTCACAAGGTGAAGCCTCCTCCAGGGGCAGAGGAGGAGGCAATGGTGGAAGACTACGCCCATGTGGCAGATGGGATCCGCAGAATCAGGGTGACAGGGTCAGATGTTCTTCGTGTTTCACTGTTCCAGTCATTACATTTGGGTAATCTGCTGGCAGGTTGCCCTCAGTTGGCCTGAGTTCCAAAGTCTTGGGTCCTGTGTCGGTTGCTGTCTTCTCTTCCATGACGTCAGGTCATCAGGGGTATAAAACATGCAGCCGACGCCATTTTCTTTAGTCTTTCTTGCCACGTGGTGCCAGAAGCATTTCGCAAGTGACGGTCGGCAGACTACTGAAATATTCGAGTTTGAGTTTCAGAACCGAAGTCTTCAGTAAAGCTAAGTACCCCGTTGGGGAAACTTTTTTCTTGCTCCTTACCGATGCCAGAAAAAGTTAATAATTGTATTACTTGTGGGAAGCAATTACCTCATAAGGATTTCCATTTATACTGTATTCCTTGCCTAGGCCCTGATCACAACATGCCTGGCTGTCGGTTTTGTGCTAGATTTAACAAACGCACTATTAAGCGTCTTTATATTTTTGCATCAAAGTATTTTGGAAACAGATTTAACTACCCAGAAATGTCGTTGGATAGCAATCCGACTACCAGAGTACATAAAAAAACGCAAAGAAAAGGACAGAGAAAGACAGTCGTTTTCCAAAACCGATGACGAAGCTTCTCCTAAGCCATTCGCCGGTACTCAGTGAGGTGCTTTCGCAGCCCCTGATACCCGCTACCTTTGAGTCGCAGGCCTCTACCGACACCCACGTGGAGTCCGGCATGCCGCAAGATACTCAAGGTATTGGACCGACGAATGTCTCTCCCTCTGATGGGTCCGGAGCCGCTGAGTAGGCACCAGCTTCTGAGGGTGTATTCAGACCTCAACATTTGTATATCAAACCGTCGACAGCTGCAAAACCAAAGATAAAAGCAACTTCTAAAACTAAAAAACCGATGCATGAGCCACGTGCACAGGCCTCTATGCCTAAAAAACAGATGATCAAAATGGCTGAAGACCTCATTACCTTGATCAGGGGTACCCATCCCCCTCCAGATAAGAGGCCTAAGCAAGACACTGATTATGAATCTTCAGATCAGGTTTCTGTTTCTTCTGATTCCTCTTCTGATCAGGAATTATCTTTACCTCCCTATGAGGATTCTGATGCTGAGGAGTCTATTCCATCTGCATCTCCTCATGAGGATTATTCATTTGGAGAAACCTTGCATACTTTGAGGGAGCATTTTCACTGGGAGAGTCAAGACTTCTCAGAATCAAAAAAGAGGCTCATTGATTTCCTCCTTCTCCCTCAGCACAGGGCTTTAGCCATACCCCCTGATTTAGACATTGTGGATGATGTGTTTTCGGAGTCAAGCTTGTCCCCTGACTCCTTACCTCCGGCTCCCAGTAAGCTTGACAGATATTACAAGGGTCCCTGACTCACATAAATTTTTATTTAGAAGCCCTGCTGCTGATCCTGAAACTATTTCACAGGGTCCAAAGGGAGTTAAGGCCTCAACAGCAAAAAAATCTTACCCCCCTCTGACAGAGATTCAGGGGAACCGGACATATGGGGAAAAAAGGTTTATACATCCGCAACCTTGGCAATCAGGGCCTTAAACTGTCAATTTCATATGCTTAAGTACCAACAACATGTTATGGGATTGCTGAAACAGGAAATGATGTTGATTTCGGAATGTGCAGAAAATAAAGAATTGCTGGAATTATTGCATGCAGCTGAACAGGTTGGAAAGCATACTTTGCAATGTGGTTTTGATTCCTTAGAATCTCCTGCAGGGCCGCAGTTACTGAGTCTGTGGTTAGGAGGCATACCTGGTTAAAGGAACATAATTTGCCTGATCATGTTAAAGCTAAATGCCTAGATGCTCCTTTACAACATGATTCTCTCTTTGCTATTAAGGCAGAAGAGGTTTTAAAGAAAATGGAAGACAAAGCTAAGTCTATGCAAACTGTTAAAGACTTCTTACAAGTGCAGCCACCTAGATTCAGTAGACACTGGCCTACAAAAAATTGTTCCTTTCCTGTGTCAGACAGAGCTCAACAAGGCAAATCCAGATGCCCTAAGGGTTCCAGATACCAGGCGCAAGATTCATACAGGTCAAAGCAATGGGGTGCTTCTGCCTCCAAATCTGGAGGAGATAAAGCGCAAACCTACAGAAAGCAATCCGAATGACTTCCCTCTGCCTACTCCAAGCACTTATCTTTTGGCAGCACCCATAGGGGGAAAGTTAGCACTTTTTGCACAAAATTGGCAGTTAATAACCCAGGACAAGTGGGTACAAAACATAGTATCACTGGGATACAGATTCCATTTCCACACTCTGCCAGTGGCAAATGGTTGGCCAGATCTGCCACAAAATCAATGGGCAGAGGCACAGAAACAGGTTACGTCCCTCATGGATATGGGGGCCATTCAGCCAGTACCAAAACAGGAAAAAGGACAAGGTTTTTCCTCAAGACTGTTCTTGGTACCCAGAAAGGACAAGGCCTGGCGGCCAGTACTGGATTTATCGATTTTGAACACATACCTGGACATTCCAAAATTCAAGATGCTGACTTTGCAGCAGCTTCTGCCCATGCTGGGTAAGAATGCTTGGCTGGTGACATTAGACCTAAAAGAGGCATACCTGCATGTCCCAATAAGACAATCGTGCAGAAGATACCTCAGATTCAAGGCTTGCTTAATGCCTTACCAATTCTCTGCTCTGCCCTTTGGCTTATCTACTGCACCCATGGTCTTTACAAAGTGCCTGGCACCAGTAATTGCATTTTGCAGGCAAAGAAGTATACAAATATATCCTTACTTAGACGACTGTCTCATTTAAGCAGAGAACAAGGGCATTCTTCTTCGACACCTGGTGTTTGTGAAAAGTCTTCTAACATGCCTAGGGTACACAATAAATGAAAAGAAATCACAGCTGGTACCCGCTCAAAAGATAACATTCCTGGGTGCAAGCTTGAATACAACTGCCCAGATGGCTTATCTCACGCCAGACAAGCAAAGGCAACTGACTACTTACTTCAAACTAATGGCAACAAAGACCCAGTTATCTGCAAGACAAATTCTGCAGGCTTTGGGCTTCATGGCATCCTGCATCCTACTGATTCCATATGCAAGACTGCATATGAGGAAACTTCAGTGGTACCTGAAAAGTTTATGGAGTCAACATTCTTACAGTCTGGAAGCAATGATTCCTCTCATTCCCTGCCTACAACAGGAGTTTCTGTGGTGGGCAAAGGCATGTCACCAAAACGTGGGACGGGCCTTCACTTTCCCCCCGCCAGCCAAACCTCAACAACAGATGCATCGGATTATGTCTGGGGGGCCCACATGGCAGGAAGATGCATTCAGGGCATATGGACCCCAAAACAAATGCATCTGCATATCAACCAGAAAGAGATGCTAGCAGTTCAAAATGCCTTAACAGCATTCAAGGACTTACTTCATCCAGGACAACTACTGATAAAGACGGACAACACCACAGTCGTGGTATATAAACAGGTAAGGGGGCACACACTCATACCCCTTTGCAGATTAGCCATGACACTGAGGGACACAGCTTTGACCTACCAAATACATAGGTTTATAGGTTCATACTAGGCTATCTGCCCTGGGGCAATTATAAGCCTAGCCCGATTCTGTATGGCTTATGCCACCCCTTGATTTGAGTATACTGTGCCCTTTTTAAGGTTTAGTTTACTGTGCCTCTGTCTAATAGTGACACGGGAGTAATCCCTGGGACAAACCTACGATCCCCCATCCACCTATCGAGATTCTTCTTGAAGAGATTCAGTGAGGTGCTCTGCCTCACATGAACTGGAATTCTATTCCAGGGCGAAGGGAGCCTCTGGGTTATGAACCTGTCCCTCCAGCAAGTTCTGTTTATTTCTGTGCTGAGGTTCAAGTCCCTCGAGCATGTGGGATTTAGATTTACTGAGGTGGAGCATGTCCATTAATTCTGGATTTGACATAGCTTTGTATGTCAGGCATAGATCGCCTCAAAGTAGGCGGTATGCAACTGAGTAGAGCTGGAGTTTTTTAATCGAGCAGCATATGGCATCTGTTTGAGACCCTTGATCCTCTTGGTGAGATACTTTTTGGGTCTTTCTAATTGCTGCAGGTGTCGGGTAAGGTACATCCCAAAAGGGGCATTGTATTCTATGATGGGCCTGATGAGGGATGAATAAAGGGGCACGATTACCTCTCTTGATCTAGATGTGAAACCCTTCGTGATGAGGTGGGCTATGTAGAAGGTCTTTCTAACCACTTTGGCAATGTGGTTTTCAAAGGAGAGATTGCTATCAACTTGGGTCCCCAGGTCCCTAATAACTTTTTCTGTACTTAATGGGTTTCCACCTATGTGGTAATTTGTGGGCACATTGTTTTTGCCAAAGGGTATGACTATACATTTTTAGGCATTTAGCTTTAAACCATGGCACTGGCACCAGTTATCTGTCTCTGTGAGACCTTTTTGAAGGATGTTTGTGTCAGCTGGAGAGTTGATTATGGCGCCCAGTTTGCAGTCGTCTGCGAACTTGGTGAGCCTGTACCTCGTAAAAGTATATACCGAACAAGAGTGGTCCCAGGACAGAACCCTGTGGGACGCCACTTGTGACCGGTTTCGTGTCTGACATGGCTCCAGCAACTCTCACTCTGTGGGTTCTGTCTTTGAGCCAGTTTGCGACCCATCTTGTGACATAGGGGTTTATATTTAAGCTGGATAGCTTATCTATGATGCCCGAGTGGGGTATTGTGTCAAATGCTTTTGCAAGGTCCAGATAGGCTGTGTGGACTACCTTCCCTTCATCTATGGCTTTGGTGACTGTTTCGAAGAAGTCAACCAGGTTCAAAAGGCAGGCTCTGCCCTTGACAAAGCCGAACTGGGTAGGATCTAGTGTCTGTAGGTCCCCAATGTCTTGTTTATGAGCTCCATGATGATCCTGTCCATAGCCTTGCAGACTAAGCTAGTCAGGCTTATGGGGCAATAGTTTCCAGGGTCCGTAGAGTCTCCACCTTTGTGGAGTGGGACCACTGTTGCTGTACGCCATTCTGTGGGCACATATCCTGTAGTGAGGCTGAGATTGTATAGCTGTTTTATTTGAGGGATTAGTTCCTCTTGGAGTTCATGTAGGACGCAACCTGGGACGCCATCTGGTCCCATGGAAGCAGTGTTTTTTTGCTTTGGAGAGGGCAGCCTCCACCTGAGCATCAGAGATGTTTGGGAGGCAGCCCTCTGTCGGGATAGATACTTGCTCTTTTGGGGGGGAGAAGTTTGCACTGAACCTGTCTGCCAGGATATTGGCGATGTCTGTGGGTTCAGTGTATTTTTTGTCGTTTAGAATCAACTCAGAACAAGTCTGGGAGTTGCATCCCAGGTTTCTAACATAACTGAAAAAAGTCTTATGATTGTCTTTGGTGTCCTGTGCAATTTTTCTCTCGAAGCTGGCCTTGGAGGATTTTATGAGGGATTGTAATTTTTGCTAGTACTGATCAGAGATGCCTTCCCTATTAGGGATTTTGCTCTATCATGTAGTAGCTTCCTTCTTCTGTTGTACAGTTTATTTATGGCAGGGGTCCACCAGACTGGACGCCTGCCTTTGGATGATTGGGTCTTGGTTTTGTTTGGGATAGCATGATCCATGCATTCCTGGAGATGTCTGTAGAATGCGTTTATATAGGATTCTGCAGTTTGGGCCGTAGTTTCCACTGGCCCTGGGGCCTTGAAGGATTCCACTTCGGTTTTGAGAAGTGAGAAGTTTGCTTTTGAGAAGTTTTTCACTGTGGTTTTCTGGGCTGGGGGTGGGGTCGGGATGTGGACATCCAGTGAAATTAATTTATGGCCTGATCTTACCAATGAGGGATATATACGTCTGGTGTGGAGCATAGAGTCCCCATGTTGGTAATGATCAGGTCTAGTATGTTGTCCCCTCTTGTGGGATCTTCAAGCTCAATTCCTGCCAGGAAACCAAAATACACTGGCAGACTATTTAAGCAGAAACCTTACGGATCCTCACAAGTGGAAACTTAATCCAAAAGTCTTCAACATGATAACAGAGAAATGGGGGAGCCCAGACATAGATCTATTTGCCTCTCCTCAAAATTATCAATTGAAAAGATTCTGCACAAGGACTTGTCACACACAAGCATGGAAAGTGGACGCCCTGTCCTTCAGTTGGAAAAACCTATCAGTTTACACCTTTCCTCATCTGCCTCTTCTCCCCAAGGTCCTCCTAAAAGTCAGACAAGAGAAACCAAAGATACTAATTGCCCCGGACTGGCCCCGCCAGTACTGGTTCCCAATCCTAAGGAACTTGTCTCAGTACCCAGCTTGGACCTTACCTCAAAGACCTCAACTACTGTCCCAGCAAAACAATCGGATCCTGCACAATCAACTACAGACATTGAACCTGACAGCATGGCTGATCATGTTGCTATACAAACATCACCTCTCAGTAAAGCTGTGATGGATGTCATTTTGGAAGCCAGAAGGCCTAGTACTAAAAAATCTTATGCTGACAAATGGAAGAGATTCTGTGCTTGGAATCAAGCACAAGGAACGGATACAGCAGAACCAAATATTCCACAGATATTACAATACTTAACTGAGATGCTTGACAAAGGCCTGTCTTTCTCATCAATCAAAATCCATGCCTCTGCCATTTTGGCTCATTACAATACAGAGCCACCAATCTTTTCTCATCCTTTACTAAAGCAGTATCTCAGAGGAGACAAAAAAATTAAGGCCTCCTAGAAGATCACCATTGCATGCATGGGACCTCAATTATGTGTTGGAAAAGCTCACCCTGCCTCCATTTGAACCAGCTGCTACCGCTGATATAAAGTTCTTATCATGGAAAACTACTCTGCTAATAGCAATTACTTCAGCAAGAAGAGTTTCAGAGCTACAGGCCCTCATGGCTGTAGAGCCTTTTATCATATTTTACCCAGACAAGGGTGTCTCTGAGAACAAATCCAACTTTTATGCCTAAGGTGGTTTCCAGTGTGGCTCTTAACCAAACAATTCATCTGCCAACTTTTTATCCAAATCCGCAGAACAAGGGGGAGAGAATTCTGCATTCTTTAGACGTACACAGACAACTAAGATTCTACTTGAGCAAGACTAAAGCTCTAAGAAAAACTGAGCAATTACTAGTGTCATATGCTGCAGGATCAGAAGGAAAGGCTATTTCAAAGCAGACAATTTCAAAGTGGATAAGCCACTGCATCCGTTTTTGCTACTTAAACCATGGGAAACCTGTGCCCAAGGGCATTAGGTCTCATTCCACCAGAGCTGCAGCTACTTCAGCAGCCTTTCTCAGAGGAGTACCAACCAAAGACATTCTAGAGGCTGCTACTTGGGAGTTCTGTTCACACCTTCACAAAGCATTATCATTTGACTCTCTACTCTAAGTCCAGGACACGCTTTGCCACTGCAGTGCTGCAGGGCCTTATAGCCGCACCTAATGCTGTTTAGCTCCAGCCTCCCAACCATAGCTTTGGGATTCTACCCAAATGTAATGACTGCAACAGTGAAACACGAAGAACATAGTACAGTTGTATACACTTACCATAAATGTAGATGTTCGAGTGTATTCACTGTTGCAGTCCAGGTTACCCTCCTGCCATCCCCTTGTCATTCTGGAGTTTATCTTTCCTTCTCTGTCTTCTACAACCTATGTGGTGTATTTGCTTGTAGGTGAAGGTAATGTTTATTGTGATACATATGTGTGTGTGTGTGTGTGTGTGTATATATATATATATATATATATATATATATATATATATATATAGATAACATTTTTTTTTGCTACCTTTTTGGGGGCACCTGACATCGGGGGTAAGAAAAACTAAAGAAAATGGCATTGGCTGCATGTTTTTTTACCCCTGACATCGTGGAAGAGAAGACCGCAACCGACGCAGGACCCAAGACTTTGGAATTCAGGCTGACTGAGGGCAACCTGTCAGCAGATTACCCAAATGTAATGACTGCAACAGTGAATACACTCAAACATTTACATTTATGAAAGTGTACACAACTGTACTTTCGTTGGGAAACCCTATCAGCGGTCCTGAAAGGAGGCCCGACTGTCCTGCTCTGGAGGCCGTCAGGGGATGTTTGTCTTTGTACCTAGGCGCCTGGCTCAATACCTCAGAAGACCGATGGGTACTAAACATTATATCCAGAGGATATTCCATCCCTTTTCACTCTTATCCCAGACCAACAAAAGGAATCCCAGACGTTACACCCAATCTACGGGATGTAGCATCCGTAGAGGTCCAGAAACTATTGCAAAAAAGAGTCATCCAGCCAGTCCCAACAGACCAGCAAGGGTCCGGAACTTACTCAAGGTTCTTTTTGGTACCAAAGAAGACGGGACTGGAGACCTTTTCTGGACCTCAGCAGGCTCAACAAATATGTGGTGAAGAAGTTCCGGATGGTCACGCTTCAGTCCATTCTCCCATTTTTAGGGAAGGACGATTGGATGTGCTCTATCGATCTACAGGTTGCGTACTACCATATCAAATTGGCCAGGCCATCCTGGGATCATCTGCCCTTCCAGCTGGGAGCCAGTCATTTCCAGTTTCGGGCACTGCCCTTTGGTCTCACTACAGCCCCCAGAGTATTCAAGTGTATGGCAGTGGTCATGGCTCACTTGAGGCATTCAGGAATCCAGGTGTTTCCTTACTTGGACGACTGGCTCCTTACTGCCCCCACCAGGCATCTGCTTATTCGGGCAAGGGACGCTACCAGGGATCTATGTTCACACCTGGGCATTACGATAAATTTAGAAAAGTCTGCCTTATTGCTGTCGCAGTGTACAGTCTTTATAGGAACAGACTTAAACACGGTCAGCATGTCCCTGAAGCTCCCTCCCGAAAGGGTTATTGTCCTCCAACAACAGATTGCAGATCTCCTGTCAAAGCAAAATGTACCAGCATCACAGATTCTCAAACTGCTCGGCACAATGGCAGCAGCAGTTATTGCAATACCCCTTGCGAGATCCCACATGCGCATCCTTCATTAGCTGCTTTTCACACAATGGACCTTTCAGGAATTACCCTTAAATCATCTAGTCTTGATTACCAACTCTTGCAAGAAAGACCTTCGCTGGTGGCTAACGTCGGAAACAGTGACTATGGGCAGCCCATTTGTTCTTCCATCTCCAGTCGCAGTGGTGACCACGGATGCCTCCCTGATCAGGTGGGGGGGCATTATCAGGGACGGACAGCCCAAGGTACTCAGCAGGCTCATGAGGCTTATTTGCACATAAACGTCCTGGAGATGAGAGCGGTTCTTCTAGCGTTGCAGGCCTTTCAGGACTCCCTTCCTCTAGGCACGATTGCAATCCAGTCGGACAACATGTCTGTTGTCTGGTACATCAGCAATCAAGGAGGAACCAAATCCCTACCCCCTGTGTCGAGAGGCTCTGAGTTTATGGCATTGGACAGAGTCCACCCAGCATTTTCTGAGTGCAACGCACATCCTGGGGAAATCCAACGTAGTAGCGGACAAACTCAGCAGAGCTATTCTGCTACCTCATGAGTGGTCTCTCAAGAATGAAGTAGCGGAAATGATTTTCCGCAGATGGGGCCAGCCTTGCTGCAACCTTTTTGCCACCTCCACAAACACCAAGTGCAGCAACTACTTTGCCCTGATCCCTCAACAGGGTCAGCCACTGAGGGACGTTCTGGTCCACGATCGGCCTCTGGGGCTCCTTCATGCTTTTCCCCTATTTCCGCTGATCCCCAAAGTATTGCAGAAAGCCAGTTTCCTGTGCAGAGCACTCATCTTAATTGCCCCCTATTGGCCTCATCAAATTTGGTTCCCCTTTCTGAAGCCTCATCTACTAGAGGAGCTGTGGATCCTGGACCCAGTGCCGGATCTGTTGACCCATTCGTCAGGAGCTCTTCATCCCTCTCTTCAGTCCTTCAAACTGACAGCTTGGCTGCTCCAATTCCCAGAATAGCCAGGTTCCAGAATCTATCAGAAGAAGCGGGACATATCCTTTTGTCATCACACAAATCATCTACTAGGAAATTTTACCTCAGTAAGTGGAAAAGGTTTTCCATTTGGGCACAACAGAATAATATTGACCCTTTCCAGGCGTCTACATCAGATATACTGGAATTCCTAACTAAACTATTCAATGTAGGAGCTGCAGCAGCAGCAGAAACCATTAGAGTCCAACTCTCTGCTATTTCTAATTTTCATTTAGGGGCAGCCGAAAATGGTATCATGTCTCATAAGCTGGCTAAGGCTTTTTTGAAGGGTACTATGCACTTAAAACCACCAATCATATCTCCCACTACTCCCTGGAACCTAAATCTAATCTTGTCCAGAATTATTCTTCCGCCCTTTGAACCTGCCTCTTCTTATGAGCTGAAGTTTCTTTCATGGAAGACTATATTCTTGGTAGCTATTACATCAGCACGTAGAATTTCAGATTTGCAAGCCCTTTCCATCAAACCACCCTACCTAATATTTCATAAAGATAGGGTTTCCCTTAGGATGAATCCTTCGTTTTTACCCAAGGTATGTTCTGAGTTTACACTGAATCAGACGATTGAGTTACCCGCCTTCTTTCCTAATCATTCAAACCAGCTGGAATATATGCTTCACAAACTTGATGCGCATAGACAACTTCGATTTTATTTGGACAGAACAAAAGATCTCAGAAGGGCTGATCAGCTGTTTGTCTCCTTAGATTCAAGAAAAGGTACACCTGTGTCCAAACCTACCTTGTCGAAATGGCGCTCTCATTGTATCTCATTTATCTACAGTAAAGCGGGTATTGCATTACAGATCAAGGTCAAGGCTCATTCTACAAGGGCGGTTTCTGCTTCTGCAGCCTTCTTGACCAGGTTGCCTATAGATTCTATTTGTGCATTTGGTACCTGGTCAAATCCATATACTTTTATATCTCATTACATAGTGGACAATGCCTCTAGGGACAGAGCTTCATTTGGATCTGCTGTCCTGAAACAGGTACTCCCGTGAGCCACCTAAGATTGTGGTGCTGGGGATGCTACCCATCAGTAAGAATGAAGGCGAGATTGAACAACTTCACATTAAGAAGTTATATACTTACCATAACGTTCCATGTGAGTTGTTACTCGCGCCTTCATTATTACGACCCTCCCTCCTACCCCCTTCCTATGTCTGGAAGCACGAGAGGTATCACTTGGTTGGTTTTGGTTTTCTCGAAGACATTTCCTCTTACCCTAGATGTATGATTTTCTCGAAATCTGGGATAGGTTTCTACTCTAGCTGGCAGCAAACAAGATCTGGGGAATGTAGTTGTGCATTGTGGGATAGGGCTTGGCCTCGAGCCGTTCGAGACCTCGAGCTTTGCTATTTGGCCGAATCGGAGCCGATGTTCGGCTCCGAACCCATCAGTAATAATGAAGAAGAGAGTAACAATTCACATGGAACGTTATGGTAAGTACATAACTTCTTCTTTGTAGTGACTTGTTGATAAATAGTAGTTTTAGTGTTGTAGATAATTATAGTATTTGCATAGCACTGCATTATTAGAATTCAAGAGTGTTTGACTGACTGTTTAGTTTTTGGTGTATATACAGCAGTCCTATACTTTTGCTAATGTGTTTTTTTCTTATAGAGCCTGTTGAAGTTAGAAGGCTATACTCGTTTGGTGTGTGTTTTTCACTTTAATTTTGGGATACTGATTAATATTAATAACTCGTTAAAGTTATAGGTACAGTTTACCAATAATATGTCAAAACAAGAGGAAGAGGTCAAGCAAGGCAAGCCATCTGGCTTTAAGAAATGTCCAAAATGTGGGCAGAAAATGTCCATTGCAGATGGACACAGACTGCGTTTACTGTTTGGGAACACGATACTTGCAAGAAACATGTTCTATTTGCCATTCATTTAGTGCAAGAGTTCTTCAAGAGAGGAAGAACAAACTAATAGAGGTCTAATTAAGTTTTCTTTTCAGGAAGCATTAGAGCAAGGTCAAAGTTCCCAAGGCGAATCACCGAAACATGACACACCTACAAAAAAAATCTTCTGCTACTGTACTCGAGGCTTCGGAGCCAGAAAAGTCTCCATCTACCAAATCTTGAAGATCAGACAGACCTTTGACCTCAGCTCCTATGCTTTTAGAGTCAACGGTCTTACAAGTGAGGAGCCAGTCCCCTGCCTTGGAGTTGGTATCTCCTACACTAAAATCCCCAATTCTGCAGTCTATAGCCTCTCCAGCCCCCTCTTCTCGATCCTCGAGAAACCTGTCAGATTTTATTGTGGATTGTCTGGTGCAGAGGCTTTTGATGACACCGGCGTTGGCCAAGCTTTTGTCGGAACCGACCCTTTGGGCCTCGGGTCTGACAAATCCCCTTCCACCCACAGCCGTTCCTCCTCCGATCCAACTCGAGGCTTCAGAGGTGGAATGCCCAGAACTGGTGTAATAGTGGAGCCGTCTGCTCCGACATCTGTTTCAGGATCTTCAGCTCCAACTACTCGGACTACTTCATTGCTGACCAAAGGGTCTAGGTGCCAACACACTCCGGTCGTGTCCGGGGAGGAGAGTCTGACTGATTTTTCGGGTCCAACCTTGCCTTTCGAGTCCTCGGCACAGATGAATTTGGCTCCTACCTCTGGCTCAGAGCCCACCGCCTTGGTGCTGGAGGAGTCTGCTGTTTCGTCGGATCTAGGGTTTCCCTTCCATCGGGGCCAGGGAGCTTTCGATGCCATGAGGAGAGCATTGTCCCCACGGACAACCACTTCATCAGGCCTAGCAGTTCCTTCCCCAAAAGCACAGGTGTCTGTCTCAGCATTACCCACTTCACAAAAGCATAGAGATGCAGAGTCTCAGGTTGCCCCAATATTGAGCCCTTCTCTTCCAAAACCACTCCTGACGGTCCCATTGAAGAAGTTCCACAGAAGAGGCTGTGCAAGAGGAGGCATTTGGACTCCACTCAGGAATCCATCACCTCGGACACAGACCTCGATTCAGAAGGGTCCCCACGGTCACCCTCAGAAGATGTCTCCTTTGCAGACATCTTGGAGATCCTCAAACAGAAAGGTGGCTGGCAGCCCATCAACCCTACTGAAGAGGAGTCTGTTTACCTGAAGGCTTTCAGGTCTCACTCCTCCACCACTTGGGTGTCTCCACCTTTCGGTGAACTCATGGATCTGGTTTGAAAGGCGTGGGACTCTCCACACACAGTGGAACCTGCCCCGAGTAGGCCTAATAAATTTATCACATCTCCACAAGATAATTGTTTTCTTACTGAAGGAGTCCCTGTTGATGCCATGGTAGTGGCGGCCACCAAAACGTAGTTATCTGAGACTTCCACATCTGTTCATCCACCAAAGATTCGAGAGTGATTGACAGATACAGAAAGTGCATGGTTTCTTCAGCGACCTTTACACTCAGGTCACTGAATTACCTTACCCACTTTATTAAATTGTAAAGAGATCTCCTAAAAGAGCTGGAGATAACTGTCCAGGGTTCAGTATCTGCGGGGGTTACAGATAAAATATCCTCCCAGCTCTCCACCCTTAATTCCTTGGTAAATTTGTCTGTACATCTGGTATCTTACGCAGCTGATGGAGTGAGCAGGGCAGTGGGTACAGGAATTGCCCGTAGGAGACATTCCTGGACACGCTTGGGTTCATCTGTGGAGCCCTTCAAGTCATCCTTCATCAACACCCCCCTTCGATGGCTCGTCCCTTTTCAGACCCAAAATGAAAGAAACACTCACCAGGTGTGAACAAGAGGGAAAGACTCTTTCTGCTATTGGAGTCCATTTTTTCACACCTACTAGACCTTACCCCAAAGGTCAAAAGGGAGGAAAAATGTGGTTTCAGAATCAGGACACACGTGGCGAACCCCCTTCCAGAAGCAGAGGAGGGGGCAACAGTGGAAGACACCAACCATACGGCACAGGGGTTTCCGCAGAATCAGGGTGACAGCAGTTCTTTGAGAAGCCCTATCAGCACTCCTGAAAGGAGGCCTGCCTGTCCATCTCTGGAGGCAGTCGGGGGATACTTATCTTTGTACCTAGACACCTGGCTAAAAATAACAAAAGACAACTGGGCACAAAGTATCATATCCAGAGGTTACTCTATATCTTTTTCTGCCCCACCACCCTTGATAAAGATTTTGGATGTTCCACCCAGTCACAGGAAACAAGCAACCATAGAAATTTAAAAGTTGCTGCAGGAAAGAGTCATTCAGTCTGTCCCTGCAGACCAAATAGGATCCGGAACTTACTTAAGGTTCTTTTTAGTACCAAAAAAGACCAGAGGACTGGAGGCCCAGTCTGGATCGCAGTATACTAAACAAATCTATAAAAAAGACAAAGTTCTGGATGGTTACTCTGT
The DNA here is from genome assembly GCF_019279795.1 of Protopterus annectens. Lineage (NCBI taxonomy): Eukaryota > Metazoa > Chordata > Ceratodontiformes > Protopteridae > Protopterus > Protopterus annectens. The sequence goes on along the minus strand of NC_056735.1, from coordinate 1,711,046,097 downwards.
AGTCGATACATCTTTTTCTAGGAAGAGACAATTGGATGTGCTCGATAGATCTCCAAGATGCGTGCTACCATATAAAAATGGACAGGCCATCCAGGGATCATCTGCGCTTTCGGCTGGGGGCCATTCACTATCAGTTTCGAGTTCTGCCCTTTGGTCTCACTACAGCCCTCACAGTGTTCAAATGCATGGCAGTAGTCACGGCTTACCTGAGACGTTTAGGATTCCAGGTGTTTCCATACCTAGATGACTGGCTCCTAACTGCCACCATCAGGCATCAACTCATTCAGGCAAGAGACACCACTCTGAATCAATGCTGTCAGTTAGGGATTACCATAAACTTAGAAAAATCTGCCTTATTGCCATCGCAACATACCGTTTTTATAGGAGTAGATCTGGACACCACCACAATGACTTTGAAACTTCATCAGACAGGGTTTATGCTCTTCGACAACAGGTTCTGGCTCTCCTCTCAAAAACGAAAGCCCCAGCTTTGCCAGTTCTCAAGTTACTGGGAACAATGGCAGCAGCTGTTATTGCAGTTCCACTGGGTCGAATGCATATGAGGATACTACAATGGCTCCTTTTCACTCAGTGGATCTTTCAAGATCTTCCAATGTCACATCAAATAATGATCACGGATTCCTGCAAAAAAGACCTTCAGTGGTGGCTAACATCGGACCGTATGACGATAGGTCATCCATTTTTCCTACTTCTCCCTGAAGCCATAGTGATCATGGACGCTTCCCTGATAGGGTGGGGGGGGGCATTATTAGGGAAGAACAGCCCAAGGCACATGGAAGGAACACGAGACCCACCTGCATATCAGTGTCCTAGACATGAGAGTGGTACATTGCAGTCCAGACAACATGTCAGTAGTCTGGTACATAAACAAGGAGGAACCATATCTTACCCTCTGTGTTGAGAGGCCTTGAGAGTATGGCAGTGGGCAACCTCCTCCCAGTACTTTGATAGCAGCGCTCATCCCGGGGAGATCCAACGTGATAGCAGACAAACTAAGTAGGGCAAGTCTGTTGCCTCATGAGTGGTCCCTGAAGAAAGAAGTGGTGGAAATGATAGTCCGCAAATGGGGCCAGCCTTGCTATGATCTTTTTGCCACATCCATGAACACAAAATGCAGCAGCTACATAGCCCTAATCCCCCCTCCGGGGATACCCTAAGGAATGCACTTATACACGATTGGTCCCTGGGTCTCCCTTTATGCAGTCCCTCCCTTGCCACTGATACCCAAAGTTCTACAGAAAGCCAGTGCTTTGGGAAGGACCTTAATTCTAATAGCCTCTTAACAGTCAAATATGCAAAGGTATGGCTCCAGAATAAACAGCTGTAAAAAATCCAAAGCAGCAGCAAAATAAGTCCAAAAACTCAGAAGAACTTGATGTTAGCTCAGCTTTATTCACACAAGTGCATTCACTAGTAGCTTCGTCAGGTGTATGTTGTTTGGTATTATTTTTATTGCAAAGGTTATAGTTGTTGGTTTGGTGAGTTCTTTTTTCCTCTAATAGCCTCTTACTGGCCTCACCAGGTTTGGTTCCCCTTCTTACGGCCTCATCTTCTGGAATAAACTTGGATTCTGGACCCAGTACCAGACCACCTGATTCATTCATCAGGGGCTCTTCATCCATCCCTTCAGACCCTCAAATTTAAAGCTTGGCTGCTCCAATAACAAATATAGCCAGGCTGCTAAACCTTTCAACTGCATCTCAACACATACTGATATTTTGTCACAAAACATCTACTAGGAAGTTATATCTCAGTAAGTGGAAAAGATTCTCAATATGGGAATTACAAAATCATATTAACCCTTATTCAGCTCCGATTTCTGCTATTTTGGAATTTTTGACAAGACTTTTCAATGAAGGAGCAGCTGTCGCAACTATTCGAGTTCAGTTAGCAGCAATTTCGAATTTCCATTTTGGTGACTAAGTGTCTGTCATGTCTCATAGACTTTCAAAGGCTTTTCTGAAAGGTACTATCCACCTGAGACCACCCATTAAAACTCCTCTTACACCATGGAGTCAAATTTTGTACTATTGTGGATAATTCTCCCCCCTTTGAACCAGCTTCTTCATGTGACCTTAAGTATCCAACATGGAAGACCATTTTTCTTGTTGCTATAACTTCTGCTATGAGGGTTTCAGAGTTACAAGCTTTATCCATCAAACCCCCACATATGTTATTCCACAATGATCATCTCTCCCCAAACAAACCCTTCCTTTTTACCCAAAGTATGTTCAGAAACAAATTTTAATCAGTCTATAGAATTACCGGTGTTTTTTCCTAAGTATGGCATTAAGGCAGAATACGTGCTGCGCCATCTTTATGTTCATAGACAGCTTTGCTTCTATTTACACAGAACAAAAGAATTCTGGAAAACTGATCAACCTTTTGTATCCTTTTCAGACTCCAAGAAAGGTTCTCCTGTAGCAAAGACCACCTTATCTAAATGGTTGTCAGATTGAATTTCCTTTACAAACCATTACCAGACAAGATAAAAGTTCACTCAACTAGGGCTGTCTGCACTTCCTCAGCCTTTTCTGCCAAACTACCAGTAGATACAATTTGTGCAGCAGCCACTTGGGCAAGGCCTCATACCTTTATCACTCATTACAAAGTAGATATGGCCTCCGAGGACAGGGCTTCCTTTGGTTCCACTGTCCTGAAGAATATATTCCTGTGAGCCACCCAAGAAAGATGGTGCTCGGGACGCTATCCCATCAGTAAAGAATATAGGCGAAATAGGGCAACTTCACATAAAGAAGTTGTGTACCTACCATAATGTTCCATGCGAGTTGTTCATCTCACCTTCATTCTTATGTCCACCCCTCTTGCCCCCAAACAGGCTTCTAGAGGATCGAGAACCTGATGTTTGGCATAATTGTACTTTCACCTTTTTCTAGTGTGCTCATAACTATTGAGGCTCATTGGGAATAGACACACAACATTATTTGCAACAAACAAGATCTGAGGAAAGCACCAGTGCATCATGGGATAGGGAGTTAGCCATGAGCTGGTTGAAGACCTCAAGCTTTAGTATTCAGCCAAGTCAGAACCGAGGATCGGTTCTGAATCCATCAGTAAAGAGTGAAGGCAAAATGGAAAACTCACATGGAATGTTATGGTAGGTACATAACTTCTTTTTTGCTTTTCCACTGAGCCGTCATGTTTCATAACCATGACTTAGGGCACATTGATACAGGGTTGGGGCAAAGATCTTTTGTATGCCTTCCATGCATTGTCTAGAAGGCTTTGCAGGAGTCCGCTCATATGGTTTTAAAGGCCCCACCTTTGTTTTCCTTCCTTCTCCAGCGTGTTTATCAGCATCTTCAGTCCTCTGTTAGAGAGGAGCTTTTCTTCCAGCAATGGAGGAAAATGCTTCACTGAATCATCTGCAGTCGTTACTTGTTAGTTTGGAGGCCAGTGCTTTAATTCCGAATTCTTTTTTTCTTTCAAGGTTATTAATATCTCTCAAGGGTCTGTGAGACCCAGTAGTAGAGTGTGTTGCCTTTCCGAATGAAAAGAGTTTATTTTTGTTGGTCAAAACACTTTTCTGCAGTACAAGTAAACAGCCTGTGATCTTAGGTTGTTTATCTATTTAACCGAGAACTACAATGTTATGCTTTGAGTTTGCAGTAAAGTTGTTTTTGAGTGAGATGATCCAACCTATTTTGAGTTTTAAATTTAATTTTGGAAACTATTGTAAAACTGCCATTTAATCTAAATCCATATCTTTTAAAAAAATTGACCTAGAAAACTTCCCTGCTAGTGGCCATTCCCTTCCTAGGTGAGTTTTTGAGCTAGAGGCTTTGTTGTGTATTGAGCCTTGGCTGAGTTCCAAAAGGAGTCTTTCTGTACATTGCTCCTCCCTTAATACCAAAGAATGTAGAGATATTAAAATCAGCAAGTGAAGGAGAGTAGTATTGCTAGAATTGAATTCATCCTCAAGTCTTGGGAGCACCTTCACAAGGTGGACCCTGTTTATACAAAATCTCACCAAAACAACACTGATATGTAGACTGTTTTATATAGCATATATCATGGAAAGAAGCAGGTTAAAAAATAAAGACAGATGAGTCCCAGAATAAAAAACTGCCTAATCCTGGTAGGTTAACCAGTGCCAGGACTGGAAAAATGACACTGTATAATTTTCCAGACATGGAAACAAACATACTTGCAATAGGGTTAGACCAGGCTCAGGGCGAGGATGCCCCCCTTCCTCCATTATAGAAAGAAGTAGTAGTCTACAAAAACTGAAAGGCCAAAAAAGAGCCAGAAAGATGATAGACTGGACTGTTGAGGATAAGGAAGAAATGTATGTATTGTTACTATTCTGCAAAAAGCCCAGAATTTTCCAGACAGAAGACATGCAAAAAAATTGAGAGAAAAATTAGAGGAACAAAAAATATTTGCACGAGAAAAACTATCAAAAGCTTCAAATGGAAATGTGTGTTCATTTAATACAATAGATTAATGAAAAAACATTATATAGATCAAGAAATCTTGGGCCGTTTGGAAAAAGAAGTGACTGAGGAAGTATGAAATTAAAAAGTGCAAAATCTAGAGATTTATGAAAGGTATAAAAATGAAATGTGGATATTGAAAGAGAGAGAGATCTGATATGGTGTAATATTTATGCAATGGAAAAAGCCAAATCAATACTGAAAAAGCAGCTCAAAAGTTATTTGAAGAGAAATATATGCAAAGGCACCCAGATATGGAAAATGTCACAATACAAAAAGAATCACAAAGGGGGGGGGGGATGCAGAACAGATTAATAAAGTATAAGTTAAATAGAAGTTGAAGTTGTGTAATACCTGCAAAGTGAAGGACTTAGTGTAGAAATTCTAATAACAGTTATGCCACAACATGATCGAACAGCGAGTCCCCCAAATAAGGAGAAACAGGAGGAGCAGGAGACATCTGAAGAAGAAATATGGGAAAGAGAAAGATTTAATATTGTGCAATATTTATGCAAAGGAGAAAGCAAAACTAATCAATACAAAAAGAGCAGCACCAATGATGTTTGACAAGAAATATGGGCAAAGGCCTCTTGATATGGAAAATGTTACATTACAGAAAATAAGAAAATAAAAGAGGAAGGTAGAAAAGAGGAGCAGTAATGTAAATGTTAAAGAAATCGAAACTAAAGTTAATGATTACTTGTAAGGTGAAGGATTTAGAGTAGAACATCTAACTCTGATAACATCACTGTATGATAAAACAATGAGTCCCCAAATTAAGGAGATACCAGTGAAGTAGGAAGCATCTGATCAGTTGCCATACAAAGATACTTTCTGTCCTTCAGTAAGAAACCAGTACAAAAGTTCAGCTGGAGTTGAACGACAAGGGAAGAAACCAGAAACTTTGACAACTCTGACACAGTCGATGTTGTGGAGTGACAGGGCAGGGAGTTCCCATATGAATGAGCACTGGATGACACCGGATGAAGCTGAAGAGGTTATGGCACAGGAGGATGATCAAGAACTTTCTGTAGAATGCCTGCAGGAAACGGAGAACAAAGAATGCGCCCTTACTTTAGAGGAAAATACTTTAAGGGAAGAGTTGCTTGATTTAATAGAGATAAAAATGTGAAGATCAGTGAAAGTTACTACAGAAAGTCAATAAGACCCATAATGTTAGAAATTTGATAAAACAAATGAACACCGTAATCAAGACTGTTCATAGAAATTTATGTGAAACAACAGAAGTAAGTAGAATTCATTATAGTGCAGCTAAGTTATAACAGTCTTGCCACAAAAACACACTGCAGTAAGGGAAAGAAAAGGGAGAAATCAAGTGCCATCATGCAAGTATTAACTAGATTAAACTATAAAGCAATTAAGACAAGAAGTGTTACTGTTAGAATCGTACAAAAGATGAAACGTATATAAAAAAAATACTTGAAAAGTTAGACGTGATAAAAGGAACAGCATCGGAACAGACCAGGTTCTATTGTACACTACTGCACATAATAAACTAAAGATATCAATATAGGCAGAACAAACTTAGAAGGTATGCAGACAAATATAAAGGAAACATACAAAATAAGCAATTTATTGATGACCTAAACAAATTATTAATAATTGGGAAACCAGGTAAAAGAAATAGAAACCCCCCCCCCCCCTCCCAAAAAAAAGAAGAAAAAGACACATTTTGGAGAAGTGTCTATGAAGATCTTGTGAAACATATAAAGATGCTGAATGGATAGAAGTAAAAGAAAGAATAAGAAATTCAAATGTAAAGGATATGAAATGAGATGAAGTAATGGACAGAGAAATTGAAAAACAAAAAATAAAGCTCCTAATTGGAACCCCTAGGCCCAGATACAGCACCTGACTTCTGGCTAATAGTCTTAGCATCTTTACATGAATGCCCTCCTCCAGTCCCTCTTAACTTAAGTTATCAAGTCCCTTCTATTTATGCCCTATCCTCCCTTCTTTATCTCTCTTTCTGCTGCACTAAGTCCTTACTCTGTGTGTCCTATAGCCTTACTACCGACTCTACTTCTGTCTCTCCTGTTGGGTTTGCTGCACTCTTTTCCCCCCTCCACACACACCCATCACTGTCCATGCCGTATCTAGTCTCTCCTCTAATTCCCCTCCATCACTGTTTGTCTTTCTCTGTTATCCTACTTTTCCACCTTACCCTGTGGTTTCTCTCCAGCAACTTACCTGCATTTTTTGATTACTTTTCTGAGCCAGTCTCCAATTTACCTGGACAAGCCCACTCAGTTCAACATCGCTCCTCTCCCCTACCCTCATTCCCACCCACCTCTAAATCAATTACATTAATACTTAGCAAGATCACTCCCATTAAAATCCAGCAATCAATCAACACCTCCAACCCAATCATCTCATCTCTTCCCTCATCACTTAACATCCTTACTGTTTCCTCAGCCCTTGCCTAGGTACATCTAATTAAGTACAACCTGTCATCACAAAATATTCCTAACTTACTATTACTGCTTTCTTACATCCTCTCCCACAGTTGCCTACCCAATCCACTATGTCTCATACCAGTTCTCCTCTCCCTGGCCCTATGTGTCTCTATTCTATCTTGTGTAATATCACTACATATTTCCTTCACACTGCTCAGGTCTTGTATAATTTGCACCCAATCCTCACCTTTTTCTAGATGTTCTTCGTGTTTCACGGTTGCAGTCATCACATGCCTATTTTTTCTAAATCCAGAGCTGGTTTTGCCACTGCAGTTTTGCAGGGCTTAATAACTGGTCCTGATGCTCTCTAACTTCCTCATCCATTCCTTAGATTTGGGAATCAAACCAAATGTAATCATTGCAACAGGTAAATATGAAGAACATAGTACAGTTGTGTACACTTACCATAAATGTAGATGTTAGAGTGTATTCACTGTTGCAGTCCTGGTTACCCTCTCTCCAGCCCCCTGACTTCTCTTGGCCGGCTGAGGGCTACCTGCAGGCAGATAACTCTGACATATCCCCCAGCCTATTCACACCAAACATACTATTGTATGCCAAATATAAGTTACTTCCTCTAGGAAAAGTTACCCTAAATTATGTACCTCTCAACAACTGCCCGAAAAGAATTCAGCCACCTCTGTACTATCCTCTTATGCAATCCAAGCTAAACCAGTGTGGGGACATCCACCCAAACCCAGGACCTGAGCCTCCCACTTTCATTCCTTCCAACTTGAACATAATCCTTAATATTACAACCCTCAACCTGCAAAGTGTAAGAAACAAAATACCAGAATTCCATGCCTGGATAACACTAAATAAGCCAGACATAATTGCAGCAGCTGAAACTTGGTTGAAACCATACATAAAAGACACTGAATTCCTTCCCCCAGGATAAAGTTGTTGAAGGGCTGGCAGACCACACAAGAGGAAGAGATGTCACCATACTCTGTCCAAGTACCCACTCTGTTGTTATTCCTACCCAATTCCACAATTTTCCACAGCAGAGATACTAATATCATTCTTAAGATTTAATAATTCAAAGAATCTCTGCATTCCAGCTATATATATTTCCCCAGGAGATAACATTTCCCTGCGAGAATACATTCTTGCCTGGATATCAAACAATGTAAAGAATTAAATGATTATTATTGGAGATGTAAACATAAACTGGTCAGATGTCCGAAATCAATCCCCTCTACTTACGATCAGTCTCTTTAACTTCACACAACGAATTACAGACATAACCAGACTCAAAAAAAAAAACAAAGATGGTGGCTCAATACTTGACTGGATATTACTCCACAACTCAACCAAAATCTCAGCAGCAGGCACTCTTTCATATGGCATCAGTGACAACCTCCCAGCCTATGTACTATGCAAAAACACTCCCAACACCATGTCAGCATCAATATAAATGTACAAGAAATCTAGTTAATTTCAACCCCACAACCCTAAATGAAATCTTGGCAAAAATCAACTGGAATGTACTAAAATTCCTTCCACTTGATGAAGCTGTTGAGTTATTTAACTATACTTTCCTGGTCATTCTAAATAATATCGCCCCTATAAGACAAGAGAGAGTAAAAACTAATCATGCCATATGGCTCACCAGATCTGCGAAACAAATCGTGACTTATAGAAAGCTTGGGAAAAAAGTCATATAACCAAAAATCCCTCTGATCTCCTACAATTCAGGCAGCTAAGCAATCAAGCAAAACGACTAGTCAACAATGATAGAAAAGCACATTACCTTGGCCTGCAAAAGAATTCTAAACAAAACCCAAAGAAGTTTTGGATGTCTATCTCTTTTCTGCTAAACCCTGGCTCCAGAAACAACCACTGTCCACATCCAGAAAAAACCCTCATCAACACTCATTTTATCAATACAATATCAAGCCTTGTAGCAACCTTTCCCCAAAGCAGTAGTGACAGTAACTCCCACCCACCAAAGCCCTCCTCACAAAATACTATCACCTAACCTTTTCCTTCTCTCCTATACCCACCACTATTATCAAAAAACTGCTTATCAAACTGAAACCATGCTCTTAACACTCCCAACAACCTACCCCCAGAATGCCTTCAGATGTCTGCTATAAAGCCATTGCCTATCCAGTCAGCATACTCAACAGATCTATCCAGAAGGCAAACGTACCTACTATCTTGAAAAAAAATCTTTTGTTCTACCCCTCCACAAAGGTGCCAATAACAAAGATATTTCAAACTTCAGACCTATTGCTTTTCTCTTCCCCCTTTCCAAAGTCTTGGAGATATGCAGCCTAAATAACTTCTCAGCTATCTACTTCAAAACCAGCTTCTTTCCCCCACTCAGCATGGGTTCAGGCCAGGCCACAGTACAACTACCATACTTCTATCATTCTTAGATAGTCAATTGAGCTCAATACCATCAAAATAGTTTCTTTATTTCTTGATCTCTCTAAAGCCTTCAATACTGTTTCCCAACCTCTGCTACTCGCCAAACTCTCAAAGCTAGGTATCTCCCCATCAAACTTAGATTGGTTTATGAGCTACCTAAATAACAGACCTCAATCTACTAAATGGCAAAATAATTTTTCTCCTTTCCTTGAAGCATTCATTGGTGTCCCCCTAAGCTCTATATTAGGCACCCTACTCTTTAGTATTTTCATCGACTTCCACTTCAATCTTATTAATAGTACAGTAGTTCAATGTACATATGACTCTACCATAATCTGCTCTGCAAACTCTATTACTGAATCCTGCATACAATACCAAATACTTTCAACGCCACCGAAACATGGATGACAGATAACCACCTTTCTATAAATACCCCCAAAAGCAAACTGCTGCTATTCACCCCCAAGAAAAGTGCCTCCATAAATAAGACTGAATTCATCAAAGCAAGACCACCATAGAAGGTAGTACCTCATACAAAATTACTGGGAGTCATCCTAGATGAAAACCTTACATCTGATGATGTTAATCTTCTTTCCATTCATCACTAATGAGTTTGTTTCCGAGCCGGCCTTTTTACCAAGCTCATGCAAGCCAAAAACTCTCAAGCTAAGCTTCTATGCAGAATGCCCTTCTCCGTGTTACCTCAGATCTCGTTTGCCACGTAGCCGTAAAGCCGTGTTTCAGCTGAGCTCTCAGCTAAGTAGAACTTTGATATTTTGTGTGGAAAATTCTTGATATCTCCTTTTTTTTATTGAGCAATTAGTATTTCTAGTGTGTTTTCTTCTGTCAGACCTTAATCTTTCTTTTCTGCTCTACACATTGTTACCATTGGTAAACTTTCAAGTACCATTGTTGGTACAGCCTTTCCTCCCTTACCCTTGTGTTATTCCTTCAATACCATAGTTGGTATTTTCCTTTCTTTCCTAGCTGTTAGTGTTATTTTCAGTAAGTTGTTTCTATTTTACTTGTACATACCACTTTGTGATACAACTTTGTGGCTTTTTTGAACTGTGTTTGACTTATTAGTTCTGACTGGATATACTGTTTGCCTGTGGTGTCCCCTCTGTCAAGATGTCTGATAAGAAAGATACTTCAGGTTTTAAGCATTGTGCTTCATGTAATTGCAAGTTACCTAATAGGGACTCCCACAATGATTGTGTATACTGTTTGGGGGTGCCCTCATCTTTTGGTGCAACCTCCTTGTGACATTTGTCAGAGTTTTAGTCAACGCACTCTTAATGAGCGCAAAAATAAACTGATACCTGAAAGGGTTACTTAAGTCTCCCTTTTCAGAGGCCATTTCTGCAATGGAGGTCTCAATCCCTCCTACAAAAGACAAAAAGAGGTCCCACTCAGTTCCCTCCTCGGGTGATCAGGGTAAGCATGTGAAATCAAAGATCCCAAAGTTGTCCTCTAAGTGTAAATCTGCCTCTACGACTCCATCCTTGTTGGCTCCGAGCATTTTGAAACCTACCATACCAGCGCCAGCTTCAGCACCGGTTCTGACTCCGGCACCGATAATAAATCTCACTATGCCTACTACGACTGCAGCTCAGGACACACCTTCGATACCTTCGTCAGTTACGATTCTGGAACCGACCATTTGGGTTCAGAGTGCCACTTCGGCACAGAGCGTTTTTCCGACCAAGTTGGATTTGACCCCTTTAGTCCCAGTCTCAAAACATGAGACTTCGGTGCCGGCAGACCTTGCACCATGGACCTGACACTCCCCTTCTGGAGATCTGTTTCTGGGCCAGATGTAGCCCGTTCATTGACCGACCTGACTCCCCATCTGGAGTATCCAGATCCACCAGGAGCCTGTCAGAACATCTTGTGGACCAGCTGTTGGCAGCCAGGGGGATACCCATACTTTCTAAGACCCATCCATCTGCAGGACTTGGGTTGTTTTTTTCCACGGAGTCCTCCTTACACTCTGACCGTTTCGTTTCCGAAGCCTTCTGCTCTGACGTCGTCCTCGGAACTGATCACCTCGGCTCCTATAGTGGACCTCAGTTAGGCTCCAGGTCTGTCCCTTTGGTCTTCGGTTCCTGTGGAACCGATCCTGCCTCAATCTGGGGATTGGGGGGGGTGGGTGCCTCGGCCCCGGGGCACGGAGCCGTCTTTGTCCTCAGTGCCGATAGCCATGTTCACACCGATCCTGCTTGAGGCTCCATCTGTGGGGGTGGGTTTGTCGGAACGGGGTGTGATCCCGGTCCCAAGGTTGTCTTTCTCAGTTCTGGGCTCCCATCCTGCTTCAAGTGGACCTGCTTTCCTCGTGATGGAGAGAGCACTCACTTCTGGAAGTACTCCTTTGATATCTGAACACCAGTGTTCGCCCCCTGAGCTGCAGCTGACACAGTCCACCCCCCCCCGGGGCACCAGGCAGAGAAGCCGCAGGAAACCTCGTTCAGGGTACCCCCTCTTCCAATTCCTCCTCAGAGACCCCCATTGATGAGCCCCCTCGGAAGAGGACGTGCTAGAAGAAGCACATGGACTCACCCAAGGAGTCCTTAACAGAAGACACTGATTACGATGATGGTGAAGGGTCCCCACGTTCACCTCCTGATGATGTCTCCTTTGGAGACCTCCTGGAAATGGTAAAACAGAGAAGTGACTGGAAGCCCTCCAACCCTTTGTTTGAGGACTCTCTGTTCCTGCAGGCTTTCCGCGCCCAGCCCTCTACCTCTTGGGTGACCCCGCCTGCTGACAAGCTCGTCCAGCTTGTCATGCAGTGCGCTTGGAAGAACCCTGATTCCATTGAGGTGATCCCTCGGAGACCTGACAAAATTCTCTCCCCTTCTGAGGAGAACCCGCATTGGTCCAGAGGGTTAACAGTCAACGCTATGGTGGTGGTGGTGGCCACAAAAAAGGACTTGGCTGAGGAAAGTCCCGCTGTCCACCCGCCCAGCAGGGAGTCCCGGGTGGTGGACAGACTAGGGAAGTGAGTTTTTGCATCAGGGACCTTTGCTGCATGATCCCTGAACTATTTGGCACATTTTACGAGGCTCCAGATGGACTTATCTCTGAACTCTCTGGGACACTCACAGGACAACTATTTGACGAGGTCAGGGGCAGTGTGTCCTCACAGCTCGCAACCCTGGAATCGATATCCAACTCATCCATGAGGTTGCTGTCACATGCGATCGAAGGGGCGGCTTGAGCAGCAGGTTCGGCATTGTCATAAGGCGTCATGCCTGGATACGCATTTGTGATCTCGCGGACCCCTTCAAGTCTTCCTTTTTGAATGCTCCCATCAAAGCATCTTCCCTTTTTGGCTCCAAAGTGAAGGACATGCTAGCCAGGTGTGAGCAAGACAGAAAGACCCTGTCTGCCATAGGCCTGTGATTTTCCAGTCCTCAACGTACCGTCTCCAGGAATCAGAAGAGTGGAAAAATGTGGCACAAAAAATCTTAAGGTCCTATCCATGCCGCACGTGGTGATGATACCCCCAGGGGCAGAGTGGGTAACAATTCTGGAAGATGCCCCTACAGAGACAGGGTGGGTCCTCGTAACAAGGGCTCCTGGGACTCCTCTGGGCAGCCTGATCAGCGCTGCTGAGGAGCAGCCCGATTGCTTACCTCTGGAAGCAGTCGGGGTTCGTGTTTCTCTGCACCAAGCTGCCTGGCAATCTATTACCACCAATCATTGGGTGCAGAGTATAATCACCAGAGGTTACACCATTCCCCTTTCTTGCCAACCAAATCTTCCAAAAAAACTTCCCGATGTTCCATCCAAAGTGAAGAAGCAGCTTCAGAGATAATAAAGCTGTCTCAAAAAAGAGTCATCCAGCCAGTCCCACCAGACTAATGCGGATAGGGATTTTACTCAGGATTCTTTTTGGTGCCAAAAAAGACAGGGAATTGGAGACCCATTTTGGATCTCAGCAGCTTAAACAAGTCTGTCACCCAAACAAAATTCCAGATGGTCACGGTTCAGGCCATTCTCCCTTTTTTAAGGAAAGGCGATTGGATTTGCTTGATAGATCTTCAGGATGCATATTACCACATCAAAATGGACAAACGCTCCAGGAGTCTGCTTAGCTTCCGGCTAGGGGCCAGTCATTATCAGTTTCAAGTGCCCTGCCGTTCGGTCTCTCTACAGCCCCCAGAGTGTTCACAAAGTGCATGGCTGTGGTCACAGCTCAGTTTAGACTACAAGGATTTCAGATGTTTCCATGTTTGGACGACTGGCTCCTCACCAAGCATCTTCTGGTAGCAGCACTGCCTTATACACTCTCTCTGGCAGAATTTTGGGGAATAACAGTACATTGGGAGTAATCAAACCTTACTCCTACACAACAAATAGAATTCATTGGAGCAGTGTTCCATACCTAGTCCTGTCTAGTATCAATCCCAAATCACAGCCTCCAGTGATTGAGACTTCAGCTCCAAGTGATACTCTGTCAAACAAAAGTTTCAGAAAGAGAAGTTCTTCAAGCCCAATAATCTATGGCAGCGTCAATTCCAGTAGTGCCCCTAGCGAAGCTACACATGCGGATCCTACAATGGCTCCTTCTTTGTCAATGGTTCCCAAACTTGTCACCCATCAGTTACTAGATTCAAATAACCAACTCCTGCAAACAGGACCTCCTTTGGTGGATGAGGCCAGACACAGAACTTTGGAGTCACCCATTTCAATCCCCTCAGCCCAGGGCCATTGTGACCATGGATGCTTCCCTGATCAGGTGGGGGGGGGGCATTTCCTGGGAAAGACAGTCCAAGGTGCATGGTCCACCTCCGAGGCCCACCTGCATATCACTGTTCTGGAACTGAGAGCAGTGCTGTTAGCATTGCAGGCTTTTCATTCGGTTCTCCCTTCTGGGACAATTTCTATTCAGTCAGACAACATGCTAGTGGTCTGCTATATCAACAAGCAAGGAGGAACCAAGTCCCTACCCCCTGTGTCAAGAGGCCATGAGAATTTGGCAGTGGGCAACAGCTTCCAACAGCTTTCTGATAGCAACGCATATCCTGGGGAGCTCCAACGTAATTGCGGACAAACTGAGCAGATGCATCCTCCTGCCTCACGAGTGGTCCCTCAATCCCGAGGTGACGACAGAAATCTTCAGCCACTGGGGCCAACCTTGCTGCGATCTTTTCACCTCCCCATTGAACAAGTGCAGCAGCTATTTCGCCCTGTTTCCTGAGGGACACTGTTATTGACAATTGGCCCACCGGGACGTCTTTATGCTTATCCTCCCATTCCCTTGATAACACAATTTCTAAAGAAAGCTCTTCGGTTGAGATGCAAAGTGATCCTCATAGCTCCATTCTGGCCTACACAAGTTTGGTTCCCTTTCCTTCAGCCTCGCCTAGTATACCTGCTGTGGATTCTGGACCTTCTTCCAGATCTGATTACTCAACCCCAAGGGTTGAGCCACCTGAATCTATCCAGTCTCGAGCTGACAGCTTGGTTTCTCCACTTCCGCTAGTTGTCAGGCAGGCTAATTTCACCTCACCTGTTTGAGACATCATTTTGGCCTCTGATAAACCATCCACCAGAAGACTATATCAGGACAAATGGAAAAGGTTCTCCATCTGGTCCAAGGATAACATGTTAGACCCATATTCAGCTCCATTGACTGCGGTGCTGAAATAGTTTTAAGTTTTTTGATAATGGAGCCTCTTCCTCTACCGTACAAGTACTCCTGGTGACAGTTTATAATTTCCACAGTGGTAGAGATGGCACCCCTCTTATCTCTTTGTCTATGCAAAGCCTTTCTCAAGGGAACCTCTCATATCGGGCCTCCTGTCAGACAGCCTATGGAACCATGGAACCTCACTTTAGTCCTTCAGTCTTTGACTCAAAAGCCCTTTGAACCCACAGCGAACTGTGACCTAAAGTTTTTGTCCTTTAAATCCTTGTTCTTAGTAGCCATCACGTCGGCCAGACGGGTCTTGGAGCTGCAGACATTGTGTATCAAGAGGCCCTATCTGGTCTTCCATAAAGACAGAGTATCACTTCGGAAGAATCCATCCTTCCTTCCCAAAGTTGTTTCTGAATTTTTCATTAACCAGACCATTGACCTACCAGTGTTCTTTCTGAATTTTTCCAATAAAGGAGAGTACTGCCTACATTCCTTGGATGTACGTAGGCAACTGAGATTTTACCTAGACAGGACCAAACCTCTCTAAGTCTGAACAGCTTTTCATCTCCTTTTCTGGGCCCAGAATGGGAAATGCTGTTTCCAAGGTTATATTATCAAAATGGCTAAGGGACTGCATACATTTCATTTATTCCCTCATAAAAGAACCTATGCCAAAAGTTAAAGCTCACTCCACTAGATCTGTGGCAACTTCTGTAGCTTTCCATTCCAGGGCTTCCATGGATGATATTTGCGCAACAGCCACTTGGGCTAAGCCTCATATCTTTATCAATCATTACAAATTGGACTTGGTCTCCAGAGGGAGAGCTGCCTTCAGCTCAATGGTACTCAGGAATGTTCTTCCATAAGGGCCGCCAATGGACTTCAAGGTAGCTTGGGATTCTGTCCCATCAGTGATGAATGGAAAGAAGATTAACAACATCAGATAAAGAAGTTATGTCTTACCATAACGTTCCATCTGTGTTGTTCATCTTCTTTCATTCATCACTTCCCACCCACCTTCCCCCTCCAAAGGCTCCTGGGGGATGCTTTGGGTCCAAGTGGTGTCCTAGGATATTTGCGCAGAAGTGGCCTCTGCTTTACTTCTGTATCTCTAGCAAACTTGATCTGAGGTAACAGGGAGAAGGGCATTCTGGGTAGAAGCGGAGCTTGAGAGTTTTTGGCTGCTACGAGCTTGGTAAAAAGGCCGACTCGGTTCCAAGGGCTCGGATCCGAACCCATCAGTGATGAATGAAAGAATCAGTGAGCCCTGAAATCCAGTGAGTGCTTTAAATCAAGCCAACACTTCCAGTTCAGTACAATTCAGTACAAGGATGCTCTCTTTATTCAGACAAACAAGAAGGTATAAGTGCTTTCATTCAAAAAATTAAAGCAGGAACTTCATCAGATACAAGGAAATTAAGGAAGTACACTGTTTTAAATGGGAAAGCTTACATGACATCACTTCCAAGTCATCCAAAAGGTATTTGGGTGACATGTTTATTTTATGGGAAGGCCCTAGAGACCAAATTGTTGAATTCATTAACTATATTAACGACTCAACCTCTTTTCTGAGGTTCACATATAGTGTTAATGCCTGTGAAATTTCCTATCTTGATGTTCTGTTAAAGAAAGATCTGGAACAACAGAGATTTGTGGCTGAAATTTTCAGAAAAAAACCTATTCCAATAGTTTTCTGCATTTCAACAGTTGCCACCCATTCAATCAGAAACGTGCAGTTATTAAGAGGCAATTTGTGCGTGCAGCACGCATGGTGACGACTTGGATAGGTTTTACTAGAGAATGCCTTAAGTTGAAGGAAATGTTCTTGAGAAGCGATCACCCCCCAATTTAATTGACAACATCATGAAGGAGGTTAGTGAGAAAAGACAACGTGGGTATTTTGCACAAATTTTGGGCACCTCTAATACTGACCATCCCACTTTGACTGGGTTGAACATAACTGAAGCAGTCACGGACACCGTTGTGAATGACCAAACAATTGTCCATAACCAGGAAATATATAGGGGGCACTATTCCTTTGGGTCTGAAGTAACTAATTACCACACAGGTATTTCAACAGTCTTCTCAAATGACGCATACACCATTAAAGATATTCTGTGTAAGAACTGGAATTTGTTGAGTAGTGACAGAGGATTTTTTTTAAATCTTAGGAGAAAAATCTGTGTGTTTTCAAGAAGGGCCCTAACTTGAACATTTTCCAACGTAATAATGATGGAATCTATAGGAAGTGTCAGATGATTGTGTGGGGGATGTAAATTTTTCCCTTTCATTTTGGAAGTCAGTGAATGTGAAATTAATGGAACGAAAATAAAAATACTTGAGAGGTGTAGTTATTTAACTGAAAGAGTGGTCTATTGTGCTTTATGTTCCTTTTGCCCATGTTTTATGTGGGGAAGATGGAATGTAAGCTTAAAAATAGGATGAGCGAGCACCTTAGGAATATAAAGGATGCTAGTGAAGTGAATGCACTTGCTAGACACATTAGTGATTACAATCAGCAGTTCAGATTTGTAGTACTTGAAGTCCAAAAAGATATAATAGGGGGCAGCCTGGCCATATTTACTCGAAAAAGCTGAGTTGCTATGGCAATTCTGACTTGATGCCACCCACTGGCCCAGGATTAAATGACAGCCTTTCCAGTCTGCTTAAATTGAGGGCTCTTGATAGGTGAAACATTCCCTTTAGATATGGATATGGTACAAAAATTTTTTTTATATATTACCTTCATACCTGTTGTATGTATATGTACAGGAAATGTATTCATTTGTTCCTAATGGATTTTTAACTGTGTGCTGCATATTTTATGTATATGTTTTATATACATATATATATTTTTTCTTCTAAAAGCATCTTTAAAAGCATTTTTTATATATACACATGTTTACATATTTATTCTTGTGTTTATAATATGTAGTTTAGGGTGTTAGCATCTATCTGCACAATCAGTTTTTATATGTATTTTTATATCTTTGTATTTATACTGTTTTGTGCTGACACATTTATGTGTAGTGTTTCAGATTTCTGTTTCAGAAGACGCTTTCATACTTGGGAGTAGTTTTCACTAATCCAGGAAGTGATGTTATGTAAGCTTCCCTATTTAAAACAGTTAAGTTCCTTAATTTCCTTGTATCTGATGAAGTTCCTGCTTTAATTTTTGGAACCAAAACGCTTATACTTTCTTGTTTGTCTGAATAAAGAAAGCATCCTTGTTCTGAATTGTACTGAACTGGACGTGTTGGCTTGACATAAAGCACACATTGGATTTTTGTCATGGCTCACTGGCTCTTATTGCCTGCATACTGCTTGTGCGACGATTTTCTTGGTGGTCTGTGCATTTGTTCATCATTTACATGAATGAAAGAATATGAACAACACAGATGGAACGTTATGGTAAAACACAGCTTCTTTTTTTGGTCTCCATATCCAAACCTCTATCAAAAGGACACGCCAAAACCTAGGATCCCTCTATAGACATAAAAGTTTTCTTAACTCCTCTTCCAAACTCCTGCCCATACCTTCCTCCTCCCCTCACTCCTATATGGTGCCCCACTCCTCACCAATATCCAGTTATCCCTAAAAATAAGCGAGAGTCCTGTTGCAATAAAGGGATTAAATTTGCAACCAATGCCAAATATTCATCCCATCACTGCTCTTCTTTACAGTCAGTCAGTTGGCTTGAAACTCCCACATCACCTAACATACCTGCAACTAACCGTAGCACACACAATTGTATAGAGTCCTTCAGTAACCAGAGCACGCACAATTGTGTACGGTCCTTCAGCTTGCCCAGTCCTGTCTCCAGTCCTAACTCACTACCACCCAAATAGATCACTCAGGTCTGAAAACCAATTTCTCCTGCAAGTTCACATACCAAAATTCCTAGCAGGTCAAATGCTCTACTCCTCTATCGCCAGACTATGGAATGCACTCCACTAGCTATTAGGACTATCAGTAACATCTCCTCCTTCAAAACAGCTCTGAAACAGCATCTGTCCACCCTCTGGCACTGTACATGTTCTAACTTCATCTTCCTAAGACTAGACTCCTCTTTCCTACATCAGATCACCTTTTTTCCTCTACTTCATTCCTCCAAAACTTGACTATTATTTCTTCACACTCTTCACTCCTAGTACTAATCTCTCCCTACTTCTAATACATATACCTTTTAGATAGTTATTCTAATTCTACCCATGTTGAGCATTTCAACTCTAGAGTGTACACTAACATCAGAGTGTACTAGAGTATGCTCCTTGGATTTACTTCTCTGCCTTGCGTTTTTACATTATTTCTCTGTACCACTTATAATTTTATATTGTACTTTATTTTATTTATAAGGCCTGTTATGACTATGCGTCTTGTTAATGCAGACTGATGCTCTTCGTGTTTCACTGTTGCAGTCATTACATTTGGGTAATCTGCTGGCAGGTTGCCCTCAGTCGGCCTGAATTCCAAAGTCTTGGGTCCTGCGTCGGTTGCTGTCCCTTCTTCCATGACGTCAGGTCATCAGGGGTATAAAACATGCAGCCGGCGCCATTTTCGTCAGTCTTTCTTGCTGCACGGTGCCCGAAGCAGAAGCATTTCGCAAGTGCCGGTCGGCCGACTACTGAAATATTCGTGTTTGAGTTTCAGAACCGAAGTCTTCAATAAAGTTAAGTACCCCGCTGGGAAACTTTTTTCTTGCTTTTTACCGACGTCAGAAAAAGTTAATAATTGTATTACTTGTGGGAAGCAAATACCTCATAAGGATTTCCATTTATACTGTATTCCTTGCCTAGGCCCTGACCACAACGTGCCTGGCTGTCAGTTTTGTGCTAGATTTAACCAACGCACTATTAAGCGTCGGTATATTTTTGCATCTAAGTATTTTGGAAACTGATTTAACTACCCAGAGATGTCGGATAGCAATCCGACTACCGGAGTACATAAAAAACGCAAAGAAAAGGACAGAGAAAGGCATTCAAGATCCAAAACCGATGAAGCTTCTCCTAAGCCAGTCGCCAGTACTCAGTGAGGTGCTTTTGCAGCCCCTGATACCCGCTACCTTAGAGTCCCAGGCCTCTCCCGACACCCATGTGGAGTCCGGCATGTTGCAAGTTACTCAAGGTATTGGACCGACGGATGTATCTCCCTCAGATGGGTCCGGAGCCGCTGAGCAGGCACCGGCTTCTGAGGTTGTATTCAGACCTCAACATTTTTACATCAAACCGACGAAAGCTGCAAAACCAAAGGCAAAGACACCTTCTAAAATTAAAAAAACGACGCCTGAGCCACGTGCACAGGCCTCTATGCCTAAAAAACAGATGATCAAAATGGCTGAAGACCTTATTACTTTGATCAGGGGTACCAATCCCCCTCCAGATAAGAGGCCTAGGCAAGACACTGACTATGAATCTTCAGATCAGGTTTCTGTTTCTTCTGATCAGGAATTATCTTTACCTCCCTATGAGGATTCTGATGCTGAGGAGCCCATTCCATCTGCATCTCCTCCTGAGGACTATTCATTTGGAGAAACCTTGCATACTTTGAGGGAGCATTTTCACTGGGAGAGTCAAGACTTCTCAGAATCAAAAAAGAGGCTCAGGGATTTCCTCCTCCTCCTTCAGCACAAGCCTTTAGCTATTCCCCCTATGTTAGACATTGTGGATGATGTTTTTTCGGAGTCAAGCCTGACCCCTGACTCTTTACCTCCGGCTCCCAGTAAGCCTGACAGGTATTACAGGGTCCCTGACTCTCTTTTATTTAGAAACCCTGCTGCTGATCCTGAAACTATTTCACAGGGTCCTAAGGGAATTAAGGCCTCAACAGCAAAACCCCTACCCCCTCCGACAGAGATTCCAGGGCACTGGACATATGGGGAAAAAGGTTTATACATCTGCAACCTTGGCAATCAGGGCCTTGAACTGTCAATTTCATATGCTTACGTACCAACAACATGTTATGGGATTGCTGAAACAGAAAATGATGTTGATTTCAGAATGTGCAGAAAATAAGGAATTGCAGGAATCATTGCATGCAGCTGAACAGGTTGGAAAGCATACTTTGCAGTGTGGTTTTGATACTTTAGAGGCCTCCTGCAGGGCTGCAGTTACTGGATCTGTGATTGAGGCATGCCTGGTTAAAGGAACAAAATTTGCCTGGTCATGTTAAAGTAAAATTACTAGATGCACCTTTACAGCATGATTCTCTGTTTGGAATTAAGGCAGAAGAGGTTTTAAAGAAAATGGAAGACAAAGCTAAGTCTATGCAAACTGTTAAAGATTTCTTACAAGTGCAGTCACCTAGATTCAGTAGACACTGGCCTACAAAAAAATTGGTCCTTTCCTGTGTCAGAAGGAACTCAAAGGGGCAAATCCAGACGCCCCAAGGGTTCCCAGGTACCAGGCCCAAGACTCATACAGGTCAAAGCAATGGGGCGCATCCACTTCCAAATCTGGAGGAGATAAAGCGCAAACCTACAGAAACCAATCCCAATGACTTCCCTCTGCCTACACCAAGCACTTATCTTTTGGCAGCACCCATAAGGGGGAAAATTAGTACTTTATGCTCAAAATTGGCAGTTAATAACACAGGACAATTGGGTACTGAACATCGTATCACAGGGATACAGATTCCGTTTCCACACTCTGCCAATGACAAATGGTTGGCCAGACCTGCCAAAAAAACAATGGGCAAAGGCACAGAAACAGGTGACGTCCCTCATGGATATGGGGCCCATTCAGATGGTACCAGAGCAGGAAAAAGGACAAGGTTTTTACTGAAGACTGTTCTTGGTACCCAGAAAGGACAAGGCCTGGAGGCCAGTACTGGATTTATCAATTTTGAACACATACCTGGACATTCCAAAATTCAAAATGCTCACCTTGCAACAGCTTCTGCCCATGCTGGGCAAGAATGCTTGGCTGGTGACTTTAGACTTAAGAGGCATACCTGCATGTCCCAATAAGACAATCGTGCAGAAGATACCTCAGGTTCAAGGCTGGCTTACTGCATTACCATTTCCTTGCACTGCCCTTTGGCTTATCTACTGCACCCAGGGTCTTTACAAAGTGCCTGGCACCAGTAATTGCATTTTGCAGACAAAGAAGTATTCAAATATATCCTTACTTGGATGACTGTCTCATTCAAGCAGAGAACAAGGACACTCTTCTACGACACCAGGCATTTGTGAAAAGGCTTCTAGCATGGCTAGGGTACACAATAAACGAAAAGAAATCACAACTGGTACCCTCTCAAAAGATAACATTCCTGGGTGCAAGCTTGCATACAGCTTCCCAGACAGCTTACCTCACGCCAGACAAACAAAGGCAACTGACTGCTTACTTCAAACTGATGGCAACAAAAACCCAGTCCTTCTGCAAGACAAATTCTGCATGCTCTGGGCTTCATGGCATCCTGCATTCTACTAATTCCATATGCAAGACTGCATATGATGAAACTTCAATGGTACCTAAAAAGTTTATGGAGTTAGCATTCACACAGTCTGGAAACAATGATTCCTCTCATCCCTTGCCTGCAACAGGAGTTTCTATGATGGGCAAAGGCCTGTCACCAAAACATGGGACGGCCCTTCACTCTACCCCCTGCCAGCCAAACCTTAACAGATGCATCAGATTATGCCTGAGGGGCCCACATGGCAGGAAGATGCATTCAGGGCATATGGGCACCAAACCAAATGCATCTACATATCAACCAGAAAGAGATGCTAGTTGTTCAAAATGCCCTAACAGCATTCAGCGACTTACTTCATCCAGGACAACTACTGATAAAGACAGACAACACCACAGTCATGTGGCATATAAACAAGCAAGGGCGGACGCGCTCATACCCCCTTTGCAGATTAGCCATGGCACTGTGGGACACAGCTTTGACCTTCCAGATAAATCTTCAAGCTCAATTCCTGCCAGGAAAACAGAACACTCTGGCAGACAATTTAAGCAGAAACCTTATGGATCCTCACGAGTGGTAACTAAATCCACAAATATTCAGCATGATAACAGAAAAATGGGGGAGCCCAGACATAGATCTATTTGCCTCTCCTCAAAATTATCAACTGAAAAGATTGTGCACAAGGACTTATCACAGACAAGCATGGAAAGTGGACGCCCTATCTTTCATTTGGAAAAAACCTATCAGTTTACGCCTTTCCTCCTCTGCCTCTTCTACCCAAGGGCCTCCTAAAAGTCAGACAAGAGAAGCCAAAGATGATATTAATTGCCCCGGACTGGCCTCGTCAATACTAGTACCCAATCCTAAGGAACTTGTCTCATTATCCAGCTTGGACCTTGCCTCAAAGACCACAACTACTGTCCCAGCAAAACAATCAAATCCTGCACAATCAGCTACAGACTCTGAACCTGGCAGCATGGCTAATCATGTAATCATACCAACAACACCTCTCAGTAATGCTGTGATGGATGTCATTTTGGAAGCCAGAAGGCTTAGTACTAGAAAATCCTATGCTGACAAATGGAAGAGATTTTGTGCTTGGAATCAAGGACAAGGAACTGATGCAGCAGAACCACATATCCCTCAGATATTCCAATACTTAACTGAGATGCTTGACAAAGGCCTATCTTTCTCATCAATCAAAATCCATGCTTCTGCCATTTCGGCTCATTACAATACAGAGCCACCAATCTTTTCTCATCCCTTACCAAAACAATATCTTAGAGGAGCCAAAAACCTAAGGCCTCCTAGAAGATTACCTTTACCTGCATGGGTCTTCAATTATGTGTTGGAAAAGCTCACCCTGCCTCCATTCGAACCAGCCACTACCACTGATATAAAGTTCTTATCATGGAAGACAGCCCTGCTACTAGCAGTTACTTCACAAGAAGGGTTTCAGAGCTACAGGCCCTCATGGCTGTAGAGCCTTTTATCATATTTTACCCAGACAGGGTGTCTCTGAGAACAAATCCTACTTTTATGCCTAAGGTGGTTTCCAGTGTGGCTCTTATCCAAACAATCCATCTGCCAACTTTTTATCCAAATCCGCAGAACAAAGGGGAGAGAATTCTGCATTCTTTGGGCGTACACAGAAGCTAAGATTCTACTTGAGCAGGACAAAAACTCTTAAGAAAAACTAAGCAATTACTAGTGTCATGTGCTGCAGGATCAGAAGGAAAGGCTATCTCAAAGCAGACAATTTCAAAGTGGATAAGCCATTGCATCTATTTCTGCTACTCACACTATGGTAAACCTGTGCCCAAGGGCATTAGGTCTAATTCCACCAGAGCTGCAGCTACATCGGCAGCCTTTCTCAGAGGGGTACCAACCAAAGACATTCTAGAGGCTGCTACTTGGAGTTCTGTTCACACCTTTACAAAGCATTACCATTTGCCTCTCAACTCTAAGACCAGGGCAGGCTTTGCCACTGCAGTGCTGCAGGGCCTTATAGCCGCACCCAATGCTGTTTAGTTCCAGCCTCCCAACCACAGCTTTGGGATTCTACCCAAATGTAATGACTGCAACAGTGAAACACGAAGAACATAGTACAGTTGTGTACACTTACCATAAATGTAGTTTTTCGAATGTATTCACTGTTGCAGTCCAAGTTACCCTCCCGCCATCCCCCTTTAATTCTACAGTTTATCTTTCCTTCTCTATCTTCTACAACCTATGTGGTGTATTTGCTTGTAGATGAAGGTAAAGTTTATATTGATGCATGTATATAGATAAATATAATATTGCTACCTTTTTGGGGGCACCTGACATCAGGGGCAAGAAAAACTAAAGAAAATGGCGTCGGCTGCATGTTTTATACCCCTGACTACCTGACGTCATGGAAGAGAAGACCGCAACCGACGCAGGACCCAAGACTTTGGAATTCAATCTGACTGAGGGCAACCTGCCAGCAGATTACCCAAATGTAATGACTGCAACAGTGAATACACTCGAACATCTACATTTATGGTAAGTGTACACAACTGTACTTTTCAATATTATGTAATTGTTATACTTAACTGTCTTTGTGGAGTTTTTCTTCCCAGGCCTCCACTGAAAATGGGTTCTTCTTGGCCCAGTGGACTTTCCCTGTAAACAAATGCTAATAAATAAAATAAAAGCTTTAGCCATGAAATTATATGCACACCCGAACAGACGCCAACCAGGTTAATAACATGAAAAATGATACTCCTTAATAGTGAACCTGCAAGATATTCTAAACTATAGAATAACTTGCCTTCCGACGATGATACCGATGGAGTTTGTGGTCATTTAGAAGAAAACAATCATTGCATTAGAGCAAAAGGGTAACAAAAGAAAGTCGTATGGAACAAAGGATCATTTGTTAGTCATAATGGAGATTTGTAAAAAGGGGAAGGATCTAAGTATGGCATGGATAGACTACAAAAAGCATTTGACAGCATTACATTACAGTGACCATCAAACAGAGTTAAACCATTCTGCAGCTGAGCCATGGTAAAGGACGTGTTATTATCCCAGGGATAAAAATTCAAAGGGAGATATTCTAGAGTGAGACTGTCACTGCTGCTCTTTTGTCTTACCCTTAACCCACTACGCTGCCTATTTCTTGTATTAGATCATGGTTAAAATTTGGCTTCCAGACAACAGCAAAGTGTAAATACTTCTCTTCTTTTTGTGGATGATTTAAAACTGTATAGCTCATCTGATGAGAAACTGAAAGATGATTTAAAACTGTATAGCTCATCTGATGAGAAACTGAAAGCACAACTAGAAGTGGTCAAAACCTTCTCGGATGATATATGAATGTCATTTAGTTTTGATAAATGTGCAGAAGCAGGAAGGCTGCAGCACTAAGAAAATATCTGTCTGATACAGGAATGTGATGCAGAGTAACTTGAGGGAATGTATAAATATTTGGGAACTGATGAAGGATCAACAGTAAAACATGAACAAAACTCAGTAAAGAATATTTTAGAATAAAATTAATACTGAAACTAGCCCTGACCTCTATGAACAAAGTCCAAGCTATAAACCAATTTGTTCTCCTGTTGTAACTTGAGTTTTGGGATGATTGACTGATCCCAAAAGGTATTAGATCATTTAGAATGGAAAACAAGAAAAATACATCACACCTATCAAATGATAAATAAAAATCAGTTTATACCAGTATTTATATATTCCTCGTTCTGAAGAAGGTAATGGCCTCCTCAACACTGATTACATGTTTTGACCTGCAATTGTAGGACTACATGCATATTTTCTGACCTCATCAGATCCAAGTGAAAGTTTTGAAACATGAAGAGAACAAAGCTAACATGACTTCCTTGAAGGATCGGATGAGAAGTTAATAAGTATGGAAAAGGCATGAATATAGTTCCAAGTACAGAAAACTCCGTGAACAACCTCATGTCAATTAGGATCTGACACAGGAATGGTTAAGGAGAGGTAAATTTAAATGAAAAGATGAAAGGTGGTGATTAGTGGCCCAGGATAGTGGCCTGCATGCATGTTGGTTTACAAAGTCCATTGAACGTGGGAGAAATGGACAAATGCAGGTTCTGTAAAACAGAACTGGAAATGAGCACATCTTGTTGCTGGGTGTGCTGCACTAATGGCAAAGGGCCTGTATACTGAAAGGCATAATAATGTGGCAAGACTGCTTTGGGGATTGTGCAAATATTACAATATTAAAGTAGATAAGAAGCACTGGAAACATGAGCCACAAAGCATTACATAGAATGATGAAGTTTATTTCACATAGGCTCATCCATTACCAACATTTCAAAAAGGAAATGTGAGAAAACCAGATGTAGTAGTTAATGAATAGAAGACAAAATAGCACTGATCATTGAAATTGGTACATCCAGTGATTACAGTGTCTTAATGTGCAGAGAGAGACAAAGTCTTAGGTTATGCAGACAGAAACAAGTTCCAATAATAGTAGTAGCAATGGGTCTCATAAAGAATTTACAGTCATATTTAGATATGCTTCCAGTATATGCAAGTATGAATTGCAGTAGTCGTCAGCTCTGAGCACATTGCGGGTGCTGCAAAGAACACTTTTGGCTAGTATCAATGATCAGAATATTACTAATTTCACAAAACCTAATCATACTTTGACTTAGGAAAATGGGTCCATTCCCGTCATGTTATTAGAAGCCCAATGAACTTGGAGAAATTAAACCCCAAAGAAGTTCTGACTGTAGAGATGAAATCAGGAAGAAAAGGAGAGTAGTATTGCTAGAACTGAATTCATCCTCAAGTCTTGATGAATACCTTCATGTGGTAGACCCAGTTTTTATAAAATTTCGCCAAGACAACTGTGATGTATAGACTGTACTTTATATAGCATATATCATGGAGAAAGGTAGGTTAAAAAAAAAACCGGCAAAATGAAATAAAGTATAAAAAAAAACAAGATGGTGTTCAAAGGTTTATTAGTACCAAACAAGCATCTGATACCTCGGCCTTTCGCCTTCAAGAATACTTAACATGATGCACACAAACTTTTTAAACCAAGTGAACCATAAAAAAAAACAGTTCCATCCATCATTCAATTATACAGTTATTCAATAAATCAATTATATCCTAAGTAAAAAAACTTTTGAAGATTTTTTTTTAAATTGCTATTTAAGTACACCAGAAGCCTATGACAATACTCTGCCCATTTTTCTCTTAAACACATAATCATAACATTTCAATATTATGAATAGAATATGTCATATGTTAATATCTGCTTCTAAATTTAGTCCTTTAGGATATAAAGTACCATAATTTAAAATTAATCTACTTTCTAAACCATGTAACTTATACTTTATATCACCACCTCTCATGTTAAAGGGACTAGCAAGTACACTAAAAAAGAATGTATTATTGTTCCCTCCATGAATCCTGCAAAAATGTTCACCCACTGGACTTCTATAGTTATAATTTCTTATGTCCCCCAAATGTTCTAATATCCTAACTTTCACTGCCCTCTGTGACCGATGTACCACTTTACTGGATTGCATCCACATCCTATTATATATACAACTTTGCAAGAGTTACAAGAAAATCTATTGTTATTTTCAAATTTTTTACCATTAAAGTGCCTGACACATTTTTAACAAACTTAACACTTTGCATCTCCCACAAGCATAGGTGCCCACCCTAAGGTTCTCATTGTTCCAAAGGGGTCTATTAAGTAGTTCCTTCATATTAAGATATCTCCCATAGGACAATCTTATCAACCCTGGGAATAAATCACCCACTGTGTCATCCAAGCAAACGTGCCACAAATCTTGTAACACATTCCTCATATTTGGAAATGATGAATACTTAGAAGCAAAAAATAATTCTTTGGCTGTACAGTTTGGCTTTAAATTCCTACATACATATTTTTTATTACCCCCATTGTTCCTCATTTCACCAGATAAAACCTGATGTACTGCATCATCCATTAGGGTTCTGTCATATCCCCTCTATAAAAACCTATTCCTACTTTGTAAAGTCTGGTAAAAAATTTGAAAATAACAATAGATTTTCTTGTAACTCTTGCAAAGTTGTATATATAATAGGATGTGGATGCAATCCAGTAAAGTGGTACATCTGTCAAAGAGGGCAGTGAAAGTTAGGATATTAGAAAATTTGGGCAAACATTTTTGTAGGTTTCATGGAGGGAACAGTAATACATTCTTTTT
This sequence comes from Protopterus annectens, assembly GCF_019279795.1. Lineage (NCBI taxonomy): Eukaryota > Metazoa > Chordata > Ceratodontiformes > Protopteridae > Protopterus > Protopterus annectens. The sequence goes on along the minus strand of NC_056735.1, from coordinate 1,711,017,494 downwards.
TAGTGTATTTGCTAGTCCCTTTAACATGAGAGGCGGTGATGTAAAGTAAAATTTACATGGTTTAGAAAGTAGATTCATTTTAAATTGATACTTTATATCCCAAAGGACTAAATTTAGAAGCAGATATTAACATATGACTTATTCTATTCATAATATTGAAATGTTATGATTATGTGTTTGAGAAAAATGGGGCAGAGTATTGTCATAGGCTTCTGGTGTATTTAAATAGCAATTTAAAAAATGCTTCAAATGTTTTTTTTACTTAGGATATAATTGATTTATTGAATAATTGTATAATTGAATGATGGATGGAATTGCTTTTTTTGATGGTTCACTTGGTATAAAAAAAGTTTGTGTGCATCATGTTAAGTATCCTTGAAGGTGAAAGGTCAAGGTACCAGATGTTTGTTTGGTACTAGGTTAAAAAATAAGACAGCTGGTTGCACAAGTCTCAGGATTAAAAAGTGCCCAATCCTGGTGTGCGCATGGGTGACAGGACTGGGGAAAAACAGTGTAGGATCCTCAGGACATGGAAACTTTCGTACAACAGGGTTAGGACAGGCTCAAGGAGAAGATTGCCCCTCTCTTGCTGAAGGAAGTAATAGTCCTGATAAATTGACAGGCCAAAAAGATGCGAAGTGAACTATTGAGGATAAGAAAGAAATTATGCAAGGCCAGAATTTCCTGATAGAAGATATTTGGAAAGATTAAGAGATTAAAGGAAAGAAAGACTTGCACAAGAAAAACTATCAAAGGCATCGAGGGGAAATCTGTATTCATTAAAGCGACAGATTATGAAAAACAATACATAGCGAAGAAACATCGGGCCCTCCTGAAAAAAAAAAAAAGGCAACAGAGGATGTGTGAAAATGTAAAAAACATCGACAGATTTTTTGAAAGATATATAAAAGAAACATGGACATGGGAAAGAGAGAGAGATCCGGCATGGTGTAGTATTTATGCAGAGGAGAAAGCCAAGCTAATCAGTAATAAAAAAAAGCTCCAAAGATATTTGAAGAGAAATACGGGCAAAGGCACCTGGATTTTGGAACATTTCACAGTACAGAAAATGAAAACAAAGGGGGATGTGGAAAACAGTAGTAGTAAGGCAGAAGTTAAACAAATAGAAATTGATGTTATGGCTTAATCTGTAAAGTGAAGGATTTAGTGTGGAGAATCCAACACAAGCAGTGTTGCAACATAGTGAAATAATGGGTTCCCAGGTGGATCAGAAGGCAGCTAAAGAAGACTTGCCACAAGATGGAGGTCTGGAGCCTTCTGTAGGTGTATGAATGTCCTTTTGGCATTCCTTCAGTGTGCAACTTTGACACAGGTAATGTTGCAGACTGACGGGCCATAGGGTTCTTATATGAATGAGAAGCAAATGAAGTAGGGTGCATCTGAAGAGGATGTCACAGAAGGCTTTTCTGGAACTTTCTGTAGAATATTTATCAGAAATAGATAGCAAAGATGATGCTCTCAGCCCAGAAGAAAATGATCCAAGGAAAGACCTGCTTGACTTGGAGATGGGTAGATGTATTACAATATACGAAACAGATTACATAAAGTAAATAAGACCTAAAATGTTAAGACTGGTAAAACAGATTAACACAGTAATCAGGACTATTAAGATAAACTGGGATGTAACAAAAATATAGATATACTGTTGTGCAAATAACCTTATAATGAGTCAAGTGTTACCACAAAAATGTCGATTAACAAAGGAAGAAAGGGTGCAAGCAGAACGCTGCTATGGAAACACTGAACAGAGAAATCTATAAAACAATTAAAACAAATGTCATTGTTAGAAACATACAGAAAATGGAACAGATTGTCAAAAATTATTAAAAATATGTGGTAAAAGCAACACACAATATTAGAACAAGATCAATCATGCACTTATTCCAATAATAAACTAATATCAGCACAAGCAGAAAAAACTTAGAAGGCATGCAGATAAATATAAAGGAAAAGTACAAAATAAGCAGTTCATTAATGACTCAAAAAGGTTTTGTACAGAACTGAGAAACAAAGGAATAAAAATGGCATAAAAAAGAAATAGTCACATTTTGGAGAAGTATTTATGAAGACCCTGTTGAACATAACTAAAGATGCTGAATGGATGGAAGAATTGAGAGAGAGTGTAAGAAGCTCTGATGCAGAGGGTATAACATGGGATGAAGTAACGGCCAGGGAGATTGAGTCAAAAGTAAGAAATGCTTCTAACTGGAAAACTCCAGGCCCAGTACTGACCTTCTTGCCAAAGGTATGAACATCTTGCACAGATTTATCCTCAAATAAGAATTACTTAATGTACACATCCTAAATGTACACCAATGTGGTTAACAACAGGAAAAAATGATACTCGTCTTTGAGTGAACCCAGTAGCCATATTAAGGACTGTAGACCAATAACTTGTCTTCCAACAATATACAAATTGTATACTGAAATTGATGCAGATAGAATTTGTAGTCATTTAGAAAAAAAAATTATTGCAATAGAACAAGGCGGTAATAAAAGAAGATCATAAGGAACAATGGAATCATTTGTTACTAAACAAAGCCATAATCGAGAGTTGTAAAAAGGGAAAAAAATCAAAATATGGCATGGGTAGGTTACAAAAAGCATTTGACAGAATCTCCCATTCACGGATAATGGAATGGTTATTGATTTAAAATATAACTCCCTACAGTGCCCGGTCACTTTGCAGTGATTATAAAATAATGGCAGACCACACTGCAGTTGAACTATGACAAAGGGCAAATTATTGTCCCTGGAATAAAAATTTAAAAGTGGGTATTCTAGGGTGATTCTTTGTCACTGCTGCTGTTTTATCTTGCCCTTAACCTGTTAAACTGTTAAATTAACATATTATGCTATATAGTTAAAGTCCCAGTAGCCAGCCTTCTTTCAAAAAAACAAAAAACGCTCATTTTAATAATGGCGGCTCATGATAGTGGATTATGTACATGACGGTTTTCAAAGTCCATTGAAATAGTCAACATGACAGACAAACTTAGGTTCTATAAAACAGAAGTCGAAACAGTTACATATCTTGACAGCTGTGATACACTCATGGCAGAGAATCTGTATACTGAAATGCAAAGTAATGCAGCAAGACTGCTGCATTGGTGGTTGTGTAAATATTGCAGTATAGAAGTACCTGAGAAGCATTGGAAATACGAACCGCAAAGCATGATAGAGAATTATGAAATTTGTGTCAGGACTGCCAAAATCAGTTTTCTTGGGACCTTGTCATTTGCTTCAAATCTAGGAATACCCAGTTGGAGTCTTTCCTCATATCTAGTTTCTCCACTGTCTCTCACTGCAGGCATTGGGTTGGTTTTGCTGCACTGTGATCTGAATCCAAACTGATCATTTTCTGTCTTTCTTTCTACTACTCTGTGTATTCTTTTATCAGGCAGTCAGTTCAGCCCTTTCATGATGTGTGACAGCAATTTGAAACCTTTATACTGTCCACAGTTGTGAAGGTCTCCTTTGTTCTTGTGCACTGCCACTAGAATGTTTATTCTCCGGTCAGCTGGGATACTCATTTCTCTTCATACTACTATGCGAGTACATGTTACGTAACTAGTATGGCCTGTGCAGTTACAGGGAACCACTTATCTTTTTCTAGGGAGGAACAGTGGTGCTCATTAATAGGACCCAGATGTATAAATCCACAGATGTTTAGTGTGGATTGTACTAGAGAAATGGCAATCACTACAGAATCTCAAATTCACATATGGTGCATCAGAATGGAGGGGGAGTTGCAAACCCTCTGAAGGAGGGTGTAAATTCCTCACTTTTTCTTACCTCAGAGCTACTAGAACTGAAGTTAGACCCTCATCTATAGAGCTATACATATATCTTTTTTTATTTGATCTTATAAATTCAGAACTTGGTAATGGTTTCATTTCCTTGAAACTGGTCCTGCTACAAGTTTTTGAGGAAAGGTCTACGTTGTAAGCTATAGATTAGATGGACAACCTGCTTGTTTTAATTTATTTGCTTCCAATAGCTCTTTTCGACTCTGACTTTGTGATGCACTGTGGTCAAGTGCCGTTGTGCAGGTGACTCCGGTTTGATTACTGAACCATTCACAAGTGAGGTCAGCCAAGTTAGGCAGAAGTAAATGGCCAGAGGTCAGTGCTATCTTAAGAGAGAAACCAGACTGCTGAGGTAGCAGCAGCTGTTGAAAGAGGCCAGGGGCTAGCCTCTTGTGCTGTAAAACATGGTGTGTAATACATTTTTGTGGTGCGTAGATGTACATGTATGGAATAGCCACTGTTCATAATGTACAACAGCAGGAACAGGAAAAACGGAATAGTTAGAGATTGAAAAAAAAAATCCTTCACGCCTTTGTATGATAGTCAGTTGGTGCTTGCCTTTTGCCTTTACTAGGTCAGCTGGAACCTGGGGCGGGGTGACGAACGGGAGCTTAAAAATAGTACATTTTATATACTTTATCAAAACCCCCTTGCTGGTACAAATTGGCAATGTTTTACAAAGATCAGAGTCTTGACTGCACAGACAGAAAATGCCAGGTTCAAGCTGGAGTATAAAAAGTCAAATTGATACCTAACCTTTAAATGACTGCACATTTTATGAGGAACTTTTTTTTCTTGGATAATAGCTTTATTTATTTATTTATTTATTTATTTATTTATTTATTTATTTATTATTATTATTATTTTTTTTTTTTTTTGAAGTTGAATATTTCATACAGAGAAAGGGAGGTGGCAATGGGAGCTGTATATGCTCTCAAGTAGGCAAATCTGGTTTTAGTGGTTTGGGAAAAATATTGTATGTTTAATTTGATTTATTTCAAATGCTGTAAATTATATTTGATATCTGGATGATGATGAATACAAGTGAAGCAGCACAAGAATTTCTGATCTTTTTGACCACCACCACCACATTTTTGAAATTCATTTGGAATTTCAGTAGTACTGGTATGAATTACTTAGACAAGTTGGTGAGTTTAAGACAAGGAGGTTTTACCTCCAAGGTCTACAGGAAACCAACATTCAGTAATTCATACCTACAAAAGCTACCATCCTATTAGTCATAAGAGAAGTCTAGTCAAAGGGCTCCAAGAAAATGTTGAGGTTGAATTTAGACAGGTGATATGTTTATGGAGAAGAGGATACCTGGTTAAATTTATTAGAGAAATAAACAGCCCCATCCTAATAGAATGAGGCTCTAAATATAAACTTGTTTTAGAAATTGATATCCTAAATAATAGGGAGATAATGGGGAATGAAAACAGGAGTGGGGTAATGTCTGTGATGCAGGATTATGGCAGGGCTTTTAGACTACAATGAAGACACACAGAATGTTAGAGGTCTTATAAATAAAAATTGGAATATTATTAGTACATGTCCGTTAACAGCTATCCTGGGAGTTAGACTCGCATTTATTTTTAAAACAGCAGCTAACATGAAACAAATTTTGGAGCAGAACACACCAGTAGGTAATGCAGTTGGTAGATCAGGAACCAACAAATGTGGGGCATATAAACAATGCTCTCACATTTTGGTTAAGGAAAAAAATACCACTGAAAGTGGTCTTAATAGTAAGATTAGGCTGGCCAAGGGTAATTGTAGAACCTCTGAGGTATATGAAGGCTGTACTAGTTTTATGTCAGAAAGACAGAACATGCCTTATACCAAAGAATTTATGAACACATGTACAACATGAGAACTAAGAATATTAATAATGCATTGTATAAACATCCCTTAAATTGTAAAGGATTATGTTTATTTAAATTTGGTATAAGTGGAAAAGTTTAAATCCAAAAAAGTTCCAGACTAGTAACCACACCAAGCCAAGAAGCAATGAACAAAGTCACAGCACAATTCCACAGAAAATACGTTTATTTACCACAAACAGTACATTAAGCACTTTCATTCAAGTGTATACTGAACTTCATCAGAACAATTAAGTTGATCTCAACTTGGTAGTTATACAATTTCAATAAATCACATAACCAGCAAAGACTAAACACTTAGACACAAAGGTTTAAAATTCATATTCTAACCCAAGTGACCCCCCACACACACACACACACACATGTAAATGTCGGAATAACTAAATTTTAAAATGGGAGCTAATGAACAACACTCATTTAATCCTGGTTGAACAGTTGCGTTCAACTTAATCTGCCATAAAACTTCCTTATAATTTAAATGTACTGCAGTAGTTTTACCTTGTTCATCAAATTTAACCATCTAAAACGTAAAACTTAAAATAGTGTCCCTGATTAATACTAATATGCCTATACAATGCGTTAGTAAGTTTTTTATTCTTTATATCTGAAAAATGTTCGTATACTCTATCAGTCTCCTTGAAGTCTTACATATGTAAAAACATGAACGTGTCACATATGGTTGCATATACTACGTTGCAAGAATTGCAATTAAAATATTGGTTGTATCCATATTTTCTGTTGGCTCTGACCGCATGCTCCTTGCCAAGTATGTGTTTACACTGGCTGCAACTCCCACACTTATATGTGCCAGTTTTCTTACGTGGGTTTGTCAGACTATGAGTTGTTTAAAAGATGTGTCCTTTCTAAACACTATCTTAGGCTTTGTTCTAAGTTTTTGTATTGTGTCAATGTCATTAGAAAAGATCCACCAATTATTGTGCATAAATAGGTAGTAATAAATACCATTTTATCCAGTTGACCTACGTTATCAACTGGAGATAGCATACTTTGATTGCTATTTAAAATGGGAAAGTAAGTGCCGTTTTTTTCTCTTATGCACTACCTCCAGTTTAATGTTAACTAACTCGCAAGGGTAACCTCTTGCAGTAAAAAATTCTGTTAGTTTCCCCACATTCAGTCAAAAAAATCAGTGTGTTCTGAAACCATACGGGCTACTCACACAAACTGGCCTTTAACTACGGCCTTTTTCTGGTATTGTGGGTGCCCACTTGAAAAGTGAAGGCACAAATTCGAAAATGTAGACTTTTGGTATACATTGGAGACATATTTACTGTTTACCCTATCCTTAGATACTCTTACATCTAAGTAGGCAATGGATTCCATGTCCCTTGTACAAGAAATTTTCAAAAACTCAGCTGTATTATTTATGTATTCTAAAAATTATTTTAATTTATTAGAAGACCCTTTCCACAACATAAAAATGTCATCCAAAAATCTTGTATAGGACACCCAGTTTCCCACATCGGGTCTATTACCCAGAATGACATAATGTAATTGGCAAAAGTGGGGGCACATGCTGCCTCCATAGCAACTGCCGTCACCCGTCTAAAAAAAATTGTCCTTCAAAATACAAATAGTTGTGTTTTAATACTAATCCGTAAGGGTACACCAAGTATAAGCTTCATTTGCCATATAGCCCGCATGTTTTTGCAACTGCTCTTCTAACCAGTTTAACCCAATGTTGTGGGGTTTACCGAAAAAAGATTGTGTACATCAATAGTCACAAATATAGCATCACAAGAGAATTCTGTTTCATTTAATATTTTCAAAAATTGCCAGGAGTCTTTACAAACTTGTTGAATATTTACTATGTCTGACTTAAATTTCTCATCCAAGAATTTTGCAATATAATACGTTTTTGACTGTTTGGCATCCACAATAGGACGAAGTGGGAGGTTACTAATGTCCTTATGAATCTTTGGGATGCCAAACATGCATTCCCACCACTGGTTTGTCATTGAACATAGTCATAATCTAGCTTTGAAATATTTTCTTCATGCCACAAGTCATTTAAAGTTGCATCGATTTTCTGATAACCAACATGCATTTCATTCTTTGATACTGACTCATAACCATCAGTGAATAACGAGCAATTCATTCTGTTCATGTAATCTACACAATTCATAATGACAAGCCCACCCCCCTTATCAGGCTTCATTATCCTAATATTGCTGTCTGTAGTTAGTTCTTTAAGAAGGTCAACTTCTGGCTACTTAAATTGCTACAAAAATTATCACGACTTTTGTGACACTTGTTAAACGCCTTGCTAGCATTTTCACAAATTTTCTTGTACATATTAATGGAGGAGTGCAGTGGGGGATTAAACAAACTTGGGCGTTTTAACTCCGTGCCTTCCCTTTTGGTAGAATCATTGTTATTAAACCAGAGACATAAATTACATTTTCTTGTATACATTTTCACATCAATAATAGTTTTTACCAAGTCCATATGTTTTAATGGAACAAACAACAACTCTTTAGCTAGTAAATCTGCATGCATAGCACAAAGTTCCATGTCAGAATAATTGTAAATGTGAAAGTCATTTTTAGAGTTGTTAACCACAGTGTCAATACCTTGCTGTAAACTTGAATTCAAGCATGTTTCTTTTAACGACGGTACTGCTGTTTCTTCGGTCGAGCTCCCTGATTCACATAATTCATTTTGTAATGTTGTTCCTTGCCATTCTGCTTGGTAACTCCTGATTCTCTCTGATCGTTGCACTGTGAGTCTAAAGGGGTTGATTCTAAGACCTGGTTGTCGTCTCCTTCCCTTGAAGCCTCTGCCTCACGCTGATTGGATGAAGGGCCATTTCCATGGAAACCTGGTGGTTTAGATATGCCTTTCCACTCTTAAACTCTGCAGTGTCTCTTTTTATTCTGTTTATTTTTTCTTTGAAGTAGTTGATCACAACTAGTGTCTATTTTGTGAAAAATATTGTCGTAATTTGTAGTATAATGGTCAAAACGCAGATCATCGCGAATCTGCTTGTTTAAAGAATCCAATTCAGTAAACAAGTTTTGTAACTCAGCATTGTATTTTATAATTACACGCAACAAGTCTGTCCCAGCCCTGTTGAAAATTGAATGTACCTCCTGAAGCAGCTTGAAAATGCTTATTTACAGAAGAATGTTGACTGTAACAGAAAAGAAAGTATTCTAAGATTTAAACCAATATGAGAAGAGAGAGGAGAGACTTTGCCACTAGGGATGATTGCAAATAGTGGCACAGAAAATAGGCAAGAGGGGACTGGAATTTACTGGAGAAACCTGACAAAGGAGTCAAGATATTGGGAGTAAATAACTCAAGCAGGGAAGTTTGAGTGGGACGAGGCCAATAAGATATTTGGATCGCAGGCTAGAGACTGCCTTCCTTACTAGGGCTTGTTATCAATTCCAGACAAAGAGAAAGGGATAGTGAGATTTTAAGTAAAATACCTAGTCTGGTAGAGTTTTTAGGTGAATCTAGAACAGATGCAGCTGTTTGTTTGTGTCTTTCGGCTTTTCCTGGGTAGGGGTCGCCACAGCAGAACTCCGGTCCGCTAATGATTGGTAGTTGATTTTTACTTGCCGAGTTACCAGCCCTGACACACAACCTTCAACGAACGTACGCCCATTCACGCATGTCTCCACGCAGAAGAACAGATGTTAAAAAGGTATAATTAGTCGGTCATATAAAATATTGCACAATATCTATAAGACTCAGTCAGAGGAGGTTAGAAAAGATTGGGAAGAGACTGAAAAGTAATTTACAAGAAAACAATGGGAATATGTATGTATGACTCTCGAGTGTGGAAACAAGTCCTGACATTTTAGACTCTTTGCTTAGAAGTGTTTGCATAGGTATTTTTATACCCCTAGCAGACTTTAAAGAATTTTTCCTCCAATAGATAGAAAATGTGAGAAGTGTGATGAAGAAAGAGGTAACTGAGAACAAATGTTTTGGGAGAGTAATGAGTTGATGGATTTTAAAACTTCTCTACAGAGTAGTCTTGGAAATATTGGGTGAGCAAACGGATGTAAGTAAGGAACTGATTCTTTTGAGCTGGAGTACAGGATTTGAATTACCTGGAAATAATAAGGCTTTATTAAGTTTAATTCTGTTGGCTGCCTAAAAGCAATTACTAGAAATGGTTATCTGTCTACACCAACTAATATATGTAATGTATATTGTATTTAAATAGAAACATGTTAAAATGTTTTTTCTGTTAATGTATGTTAGCTTATGTTTTAATAATAATTTAATAAAGGTGTTTAAAAAAAATGGAAATAAATTAAAACTGTAAAAGAATTTTGTCTCCCACACCTAGATATCACTGGAATTAGCCCTCTAAATCTTGGCCGCTGCCTCCAAGGCAAGAAAAGAGGAGGCCTCCCCAAGGTAAGAGACTGCAGTAGAGTAAGGGGAGACCATCTGAACAATGCTCTAGACCCGGGGATCCAAGGATCCTGTCCCTCCCAACCCCCAAGAACAGCTGTGACTCAAAGCCACCTCGTTTCTCCCCCCACCCCAGCAGAGAGAGTTTTTTTTCCTACAGCAGTTGGAACTCATCACCGGGGATCAGTGGGCTGTAAAATCATAGAAGAAGGTTATTTCATTTGATTCATAGAGGAAGAAAAAACTTGCTAGGGATACCAAAACCCCCAGAGGGCCAAGAGGTACGTCTTCGCCTTCCCCCATCCTAGTAGAATTTCTGCAACAAAGGGCCCGTTCAACCAGTTCCAGCAGGAGAAGTCGCAAGGTTTTACTCAAGGTTATTTCTGGTCCCAAGAAAAGAAGGCATCTGGAGACCAGTCTTAGATTTGTCAGCATTAAACACGTTTCTGCATATTTCAAGTTTCAAAATGTTAACCCTACAAAAACTTTAACCCATGATCTTCGAGGGAGCCTATGTAGTCACCCTAGGCCTGAAGGATGCCTGCCTTCATGTACAAACAGCCAAGGAGCACAGCAAATATCTTCAGTCTGTGGCAACCAGATTACACTACCAGTTCTGTACTTTACCATTTGGCTTATCTACTGTACCTAGAGTTTTCACTGAATGCCTAGCTCCAGTTATCGCCCATTGTAGAACTCGGGGGCGCGGCTTGGGATACATGGCATCTTGCATCTTAATGGTTCCTGTTTCAAATCTGCACATGAGAATTCCAGTGGTTAGTAAAAGCACATGCAGAACCCCTGGAAACCCTGGTGCCTGTTTCCTCCTACCTGAAAAAAAAAGAACTGCTTTGATGGAAAGACACCATCTTGCAGAACCTAAGGCAAACTTCTGTCTACCAGAGACCGACAAAACCATCACCTCGGAAAGTTCAGAAGTAGCATGGAGACCACACTTTGGACAGCTGAAGGTGTAGAGAATCTGGACCCAGAATAAAGGAGACTGTACATAAACCAGAAGTAAATGCTGGCTGTGTTTCTAACTAAAAAGAAGCCTTTCAAAGCAACCTGACCCCAATAACATTGCAGATTTGGACAGACACCACCAAAGTTATGTGGTACATAAACAAGGGGGAGCTAATTCCTGCCCCCTGTGCAGTGTAGCAGTAAAGATTTGGCTTTTGGCTCAAGAATTACAACTGACAGTAATATCCTACATTTTGAGCCAGAAAAAAAAGCATAGGAGACTCCCTGGGCAGGGACCTTCTGGAGCCCAACAAATGGATGCTGAAGAGAGAGGTTTTCCTGGACCTCCTCCACCAGTGAGGATACCCCAGTATAGATCTCAGTGCCTGTTGTCAGATCAGGCAACTACAAGTGTTCTGCTCCAGATCCAAATACACAGGGACGTGGAGGACAGACACCTTCTCCTTCAGATGGACAGACCTCTTCCTGTATGCCTTTATGCCATTACCTATGATCCCCAGAGTGCTGCTAAAAGTGAGATCTCACAAGGTTGAGCAGGTACTCGTAGCCTGCTGGCGAAGGCAGCACTGGTTCTCCCCCTGTTGGGTCCGTCATTCATCCACATCTGAAACACGCTCAGTCTGCCGGCATGGAGGACTGTCTTTTAACTCCATACAGTGCAAACTACTCTACTGAAATGATGTCTATCTTGAAAGACACAAGAAAACAAAACTATCAGAAAATCATCCTTATCCAAGTGATGAAAGGTTTTCTATCTGGTGCCAAGTCAAAGGTATGATGCCACCTCATGCTGGTATAAATCTAGTATTGGAATATCTCTCAGGATTATTTGACCAGGTCCTTTCTTATTCTAATGTTAAGGTGCATGCTTCTGCCATCTCTGCCTACCTTCCCTACTTATTCTTATCCCCACCTGAAACCATTCCTAAAAGGCATTGTACACGCAAGACCTCCCATGAGAAATACCGTTCCGTCTTGTGAACCGAACTGTGTTTTAGAAAAACTTAACTGTCACCTTTTGAGCTAACATCTTCTGCTCCTGTGAAGATGCTTGCCTGGAAAAAACACCTTACTCATAGCAATCACCTCAGCCAGGTGGATCTCAGAACTACAAGCCTTGATGTGCAAAGAACCCTTCATTGTTTTTCACAGAGAGAGTAATTCTCAGAACTATTTCCTCCTTCATGCGCAAGCTGACATCAGAACTCTCCCTTGAATCCAGCTGTACATTTGCCAGTGTTCTTTCCTAACCTGCAAAAGAAAGCTGAACAAATCCTACATTCCCTGGATGCACACCAACAGATTAGGTATCACTTTAGCAGAATAAGGTTCCCAAGTAGAACAGAAAAACTTTTAGTGGCCTTTGCAGAAGGGAAAGAAGGTAGTAGTGTTGTCTCCAAACAAATTATTTCAAAATGGATAACCAATTGTATTAGCTTCTTTGCTTTTCATGAAAAAGCATTACCAGCTCCTGTCAGAGCACATTTTAGGAGATTCAGGGCTGCCATCACTGCTGTCCTAAAAAGTGTTCCTACTCGGGCCATCTTGGAGGATCCCACCTGATCCTCTGTCCACCCTTTACTAAGCATTACCATTTAGGCACTGTATCCAGGGCTAGTGCAGGTTTTGGCAGTGCTGTCCTGCATAACCTGCTGTCCTGGGGCCACCAAACAGCCTACTTCCCAGCCTGTAGCTTTGGAAAGTGCTTCCAAGAATCAGTACTGCAATATTGAATATGAAGAGCATAGTACGGTTGTGTTACACTTACCATAATTGTAGATGTTCGAGTAGATCAGTGTAACAATACGAGCTCCCCACCGTCTATCTGCTGGTGCACTCCTAGTGGCTGGGGCTTTGGGTGAGTACCCTTACTCAGTTATTGTCCCCCACCCTACTGTTAGCCTACTGTTATTTTACTCCTTTCTCTCTTTCTCTTGCTCTGGAATCATCATGTTGTCCTCTGGCATCAGACTATCGCAGTGCTGACAGATGCCTATTTTGTACTCTGTTAGCAGAGGATTATGCAAAGACTCTGGGAATTGGACTGGTTGCAGGCTTCTACATCGCATAAAGACCCAAGTGTCAGTACTGCAACATTGATCTACTCAAAAATCTGCAATTTTGTAAGAGTAAGACAAATGTACTGTCCTTGTCCAGGTCTGCTTAGCCTTTCATGGCTTCTCGTAGTAAGGCTTTAGATCTAAAAATTGGAGTAGAGGTTATTTACCCGGACTTACCAAATGCTTTTAATAGTGTACCACACTGAATCACTATTTATTAGTAGTTCTGTAATTGGCTGCAAGACAAGTACCAGGGAGTGAAGAAAAATTGCTATTTAGATTAGGAAAAGGTCAGGGGTGATGTACCTCAATGATATGTGTTGGACACGGTTTTGTATGTTGTTGTATTTTTCTTTATTTCCACTGTTCAACACCTTCTAGTTTACAAAGTGTGCAGATGGTATTTTAATAGGAAAATTGGTGATATTGTAAAATGTAATTAATTTCTTAACATAGCATATCTAGCACACAAATGGCTGAAGAAGCCTTTGCTTTCACACTGAAGTGTTGTACTTTGATAAACCTTCATCCAAGATCAATACAAGTATGAACAATTACAGTTTAAAAGGATAACAGCATAAGGATTTAGGCTTCATATGTAGCAGTTTTATGTTTAATATCCATGACCAAGCATTCGAAGGCAAAGCTGTGAGAATTGTGCTTTTAATATTTAAAACCTGTACTTCAAAGGACAGAGTACATCCATGGTGGTGGTGCTGCGGTAGCGTTGTTGCCTCACAGTAAGATGCTGTCGGGTTCGATTCTCAGCTAGAGTGTCTTCTGCGTGGAGACATGCATGAATGGGCGTACCTTCGTTGAAGGTTGTGCGTCAGGGCTGGTAACTCTGCACGTAAAAATCAACTACCAATCATTAGCAGACCGGAGTTCCGCTGTGGTGACCCCTAACCGGGAAAAGCCGAAAGACACAACAACTTCAAAGGACAGAGTAGTTTTAGTAAGGTTATTGTTCTCATCTGGAAGGACAGTAATAGGATACATCTCCTTGTTCTGCCTGTACATTAGGTGTGATATGCGAACCATAGAATCTATTCAGAGGAGGTACACCAAGAGAGTTTTATGTTGCAGGAATTTTCCTTGTAATGGTATAGTAGAGTTGTTAGCCTTTTTTAATTTAGTTAAAGACCGTTACTAGTCAAGCTATGTCTGGCCTTTAAGAGTTTTTATGATGAAGAACTTTGTGTTCTTCTGAATATTAAACTATTTCAAACTGATGTTCCCTCCACAGGGGATTTATTTTTAGAATTGAAAAATATAATACTGTCTTAAGAACAAAGTTCATTTTGCACTTCATGGTATATCTATGGAATAAACTCCCTTTGCATACAAGGCTGTTACATTGTTTATATTTAAAATGTCATAGGATGTCCTGACTGAAGTCACTGTTGCAGTATTGTTAATCAATGGATTATCTCTGCTGATGTCCAGCCTGGGTACCAAAATTTTACCTTCTCGACACTTACATCCAACGTATGACCTCATTTTGCAAGTGTTAGGGGTATGTAGGTAGGTAGACATGCAAGTGTAATTTCTCAGACTGACTCACCACTAGCCTGAAGACAGGTTGTGTATCCTTCAGACTGATTGTCATTTGGTCGTTGGTACCATTGCTTTGAAGTTGTAGATAAGTGTCCCGTTGGTGAACCTTGATTTATCTTTTTAATTGTCTGCTTTACAAGTATTAGATGTCAGCTAGGAGGGGTAGGTATAAGTGTGGGAGGCAAATCATACAAAGATTTGCATACCCATCTTTTTTGCTTAGGAGAAGAACATGACCACAGGGTCTGCTTCATTTGTCAGTCTTTTGTACCAAAAACTTTGCGGTCCTATTTGTCCTCATTCAGCACTTTTCTGTCCTGAAACCCAGCACTCTGAAAAGGGTGGTTTATTCCAAAATGGCGGATCCCGAAGACATTCCTTCTCCCCTTGAGAAAAAGCTTAAATGACCTAAGCTGGAAGTAAATTTTTTTTTTTCTGATTCTGACGTACCCGCTGAGGTTTCAGAATGCATGTCTCACTCTACCTCACATGCCTTCTACCGATACCCTGCTGGAGGCCAGTATGGCACTGGAAGGCCTGTGACTGAGGAATCAAAGGAGAAAGGTGAACTGCGAGTTATCTCTGAGGATGGACTGGTCAGATGGTTCTATGGATCCTGAGTCTGCATTCTGATTGACCTTATTGCCTATATGCAGTAGTTGTAAACTATATGTAACTATTACCTTCAGGAGGGTCCTATTTTAAGCCTATTACGTCTTTATGTTCTGCATCACAGGGACTTTTTATTGTCCCATTCTGTAACTTAGAATCTTCTGGTTGTCTTGCTTTTAGCCACCAAAGCCCTTCCATGTGGAATTTGCGTCCACACTGTCTGTGAGATTCTCCAAACATGGCTAATTTTAAGAGGAGCTACAAGACCTACTTATTTAAGCTTGCCTTTGTTTGATGCACTCTGTTATCCTTTGATATCGTATGCCTTTGGGTTAGTATTCATTATTCATCAATATCGTTGCTTACATTATTGTGTTGTATAGAATTGTAAAGTGACTGGTTACAGACAACATAAAATCAAAGTTGGATCTACTTAGAAAATTCAGTATCCATTAACTGACCCTCCTCCTGTCTGAGTAGTGGAAGGGTTTTTGTTTTGTCCTTTTTCTCATTTGGCTTTGGCCAAGAAGTGGAAGATGGAGGCAAAAGGCACTGCTGTCTTGAGATTGGGGGGGGGGTGCTTCTGCAGCCTGGTAAATATCTATCGAACAGCATGTGCATTACGTCTGGGTTAAGGAATAATAAATTCAGGTAGACCCAGTGGTCTGATAATGACAAAACTTTAGTTTCTTTACTTTGAAGACTGTGTTATTAGTGATTGTCATTCTACTCTTAAAACAAAGATAAGGATGTTTTCCATGCTTGGCCCCCTACAGTTTTCTATTTTCCCTTAAGACATTTGAGTGCCATTCTTATGGTTGTCTAGACCACTAGCTACTGGAGTTCAAGAACAGGCTCTGGACACTGGTAGGATAGGTGGAGCCAGGGATAGGAAGACGTGGACAGTGACCAGTTCTGCTGTCACAGGATGGAATAGTTGAACTTGTCAGCTATCCCAGAATGGAAGTTAAACTTTTGGAAGTCCCAGTGCCTGTGCAACCTCTGCTGGAGGCCAGCAGCCTCACAGGTAGTCTCACATTACAAGGTTGCAATAGTAGTGTCTTGTCATTGTTGTCCTATCACCCAAACCAGGTTTAACAATCAGAAAGAACAGAAGCATCCGGGACTTTTTGGAAAATTCATCCATTCCTGCCACATCCATCCCCTCCCAGGGTACATACCCTTGCAGCCCATCTGTCTGCAACTATTATCAATATATGAGTGGAAAGACAAAATTCCACTGCTGCAGCACCAAAAAAGACTACACAAGCTGGACCTACAGCGATTGCAACAGTGACCACATGGTATACAGAGCTCAATGTCATAGATGTACAGCCTTCGATATCAGAAAAACAATCAAGCTGAAGACACAAATAGCTCAACACAATACCAACATCAGACAAGGAATTCCCACCAACCTAATGGCTAAACATGCCAAGAAATACCCGGAGCACATTTTCCTCTTCCACATAATCGATATAGAATACTCAGGCCCACTCAAAGGGAATAGAAACTACAAATTATGAGAAAGAGCGACATACTGAGATCCCTTCTGTTTTGGTTTTAGGCTTTTGGCTTTGAAGCTTTCTGTGTCCGAATACAAGAGACTTGGATACTGTTATTTTTTTTACTATTATTATTATTAGGACACTTCCTTCCATCAATGGCTCCGGTCCAGGCTTATGTAATTTTTTTTGTGTTAAGTTCCATAAGATTCTTTAATATCTTAACTTTTTCTTCATTGTTGGATTGAGCCTGTCTGTGTTTATTCTGCACCATCAGGAATGGGGGGCACCATTAACTACCGTAGGTCATATCTATTGGGCTGTAATCATGCTTTCCTTGACTCTCCTACTGAATTATTTTGACCCCCCCCCCCATGTAAATGCATCCACAAGACCCACACTCCCAGAAAGTTCCACAGGCTCCCTGGTGTCTTTATATTTTCAGATGTTTTCATTGGTATTCCTGTTTTTCCCATCTGGCACTTGTGGCACCAAGGCATGTTCCCAAACCATTCCTCCACCCCCACCATTATCTCATTTAGGTCCTAAAAAATATCTTGGCTAGTCCTTATTAATCCCCACCAACCACACTGGATTCTCTTCATCCAGCCCTGGCGGTCCAATGGGGGTTTTCTTTTGTCTCCCATTACCTCTTTATTGATATTTTTACCAGGACTAGTACATTAAGATGTAGCTAGGGTATGGTTCCATTTAATGGGGGCAATGAAATGTTCATATTTTCTGATATTCAGGTCTGTAGTTTCATCATAAAAATAGCACCTCCTTAAATGAAATCCCAACAGCAAACTTCATGCCACACACAAAGAACAAGGCAATATTCTTTTTGAATTACCATGGTAAACCCAGGCTTTTAGTTAGCACTCTGAACACTTGGTCATGAAACGTTTGTACACCCTAACCATTCCTTCAAGAGAAAAGTACTTGCTGGACATAAGCCCATAATTCTAGCCACTCACGGTTCACCAGCTCTGTCAATAACAGCATATCAGATTTTCAGATTATTATAACCTTGACTTCCCCCATGAGGATAACCGTGTCACAGGCTTCCCTCATTTGAAAGTACTTCCCCACCTCCCACACCACCACCAGCCTTGCCTAGAACCAACAGTAGGTTCCTTCCTCTCTAGCTCTGGCATTCCCACTGCTGCACAGTTCTTTCCAGCCAGTGCTGCTGGCCTGATGTTAGTTATCCTTCAGACTTACAAAATATCTCTTGATGTTCTTCGTGTTTCACTGTTGCAGTCATCACACTTGGGTTATCTGCCTGCAGGTAGCCCTCAGTCGACCTGAATACCAGAGTCTTGGGATTTCTGCTTCTGATGCTGTCACCTCTTCCACGATGTCAGGTCGTCAGAGGTGTAAAACATGCAGCCGATGCCATTACATCAGTCTTTCTTGCTGAGAAGGAGCCTGAAGCAGAAGCAGTTCACAAGTGCCGGTCGGCCGCTACCTGAAATTTTCATTTTTCGAGTTTCAAACCTGAAGTCTTCTAAAGCTAAGTACCCCGTTTGGGATTCTTTTTTCTTGCTCTAACCAATATCAGAAAAAGTTAACAATTGTCTTGCCTGTGGAAAGCAAATACCTCATAGAGATTTTCATTCTTACTGCGTCACCTGTTTAGGCCCAGACCACGATGTCCCTCACTGTCTGTTTTGTGCCTTGTTTAACTCCTGAACCATTCATCGTCGGGCTGTTTTTGTCGCTAAATTCTTTTGCTCTCGTTCTCCGTATTCCGAAATGGCTTCGGTAAGCCATCTGACTACCAATCTTCTGAAAAAGCGCAAAGACAGAGACCGACCACATGGGTCAAAAACTGCCGACGACGCTTCCGTTAAGGTAGTCGCCAGTCTGCCAGTACTCAGTGAGGCGCCTTTGCAGCCCCTGATGCCCGCTTCTGAGATTCGCAGGCCTCTGCTGAGACCCATTCGGAGTCCAGTATGCTGCGAGTTGCTTCTTCGACTATGGAACCTGCGGATGTCTCTACCTTGGATTCGTCCGGAGCCGCTGTGCAGGCACCGGCTTCTGAGGGTGTATTCTGACCTACCGATATTCATATTAAACCGACAACTTCTTTTTTAACTAAAATTACCGAATTTCTCAGGCCCAGAGTTCGCACTATGCCTAGAAAACTGATGTCCAAAGCACATGCTCAAGCTCCCATGCCACAAAAACAAATGCTTAGAATGGCTGAAGATCTTATTACTCTAATTAGGGGAAGCCAGCCTTCCCCTGCTAAAAGACAGATAACTGAATTTCCTTCTGATTCTACAGACCAGGAGTCTCATGACACTGACCCTTCTGATTACCAGGACATACCCATATCTACATATGAGGATTCAGATGTAGAGAAATCAATTCCCTCTGCCTCCCCTTCAGAGGATTTTTCTGTTGGTGAAAACTTGCATACTTTGAGAGCATTTCTGCTGGGAATGCCAGGACTATCCTCAGTCCAAAAAAAGACTCGGGGAATTTTTAGATTTGCCTCAGCACAGTCCTCTAGCTGTACCCCCTTTCCTGGATATTGTAGATGATGTCTTCATGGAATCCAGTCTTACTACTGACACTTTACCACCAGCTCCTAGAAAACCTGACAGGTACTATATAGAGTACCTGACTGTCTCAAATTTCTCTTTATGAATCCTACTGTGGATCCAGAGACCATTTCCCAAGGACCTAAAGGCATTAAGGCTACTACAGCCAAAAACCCTACCCCTTCAGACAGGGATTCTAGAGCTGTAGACAGATGAGGTAAGAAGGTATATACCTCTGCAACTCTTGCCATCGGGGCTTTGAATTGTCAGTTTCACATGTTGAAGTACCAGCAACATGTTACGGAACTAAACAAAAAATGGTGTTACTACCAGATTGTGCAGAAAATAAAGATTTACAAGAGTTGATGCATTCTGTAAACTAAGCTAGTAAACATACTCTGCAGTGTGGGTTTGATGCCTTAGAAGCATCTTGCAGGGCTGCTGTCACTGGGTATATACTGAGAAGGCATGCCTGGCTGAAGGAACAAGTCTTGCCAGACCATATCAAAGCAAAATTACTAGATGCTCCATTAAATCAGGATCGTTTGTTTGGCACAAAAGCGGAAGAAGTTCTTAAAAAGATGAAAGAAAAAGCTAAATCTATGCAAACTGTCAAAGATTTCTTTCAGGTGCAGCCACCTAGATTCAGTAGGCATTGGCCTTCAAAAAACTGGTCCTGTCCAGTCCCGCCCAGGCCTTCTCATTCCAAACCCAGGGGAAACAGACCCCCAAGACTATAGTCTCAGGGTATGCAGAGATCTAAACAGTGGAGTGTTCCCATCTCAAAAACAGGGAGTGGTAAGCCACCCCCTTATGGAAAAAGTTTACAATGACTTTCCAATTATCCTTCCCAGCCATGCTCAAGTACTTGCACCCCTAGGAGGAAATAGGAGGAAAACTCGCCCTTCATGCAAAAAACTGGATGTCCATTACTCAGGACCGATGGGTTCTAAACATTGTATCCCAGGGATACAGATTCTACTTCCACTCACTGCCAACCCCTAGCGGGTTGCCAGACCTTCCTCCAAACCAGTGGGCAGAGGTTCAAAAGCAAGTACTTTCCATTCTCCATATCAGGGCTATTCAACCTGTTCCAGTAGAACAAAGTGGTCCCCTGCCATAAACAAACTGTACAACAGAAGGAAGAAACTCTTGCAAAAGAGAGTAAAATCCCACAAGTGGAGGAGCTCCCTGGTCAGCCTCAGTAAGAAGCTGCGATCCCTGATAAAATCCACCAAAGCTAGTTATGAAAACAAAATCGCCACTGATTCTAAAGACAACCACATAGCTTTCTATAGCTATGTCAAGAATCTCAATGATAACACTCAGATCTGCTCTGAGTTACAGCACAGTGGCACTAAATATACAGACTCAACTGATATTGCCAACATCCTGGCAGATAGGTTAAGTGCTAACTTTACCCCCCTCTCACCCCCTAAAGAGCCCATCTCTATACTGGAAGAATGCAAAGTTCCTGTAATCACGGCTGCACAGGTAAAAACCACACTCTCCAAAGCCAAGAACACAGCATCCATGGGACCAGACAACATCCCAGGCTGCGTTCTACACGAACTACAGAACGATTTGGCACCCCACCTAAGTACCATGTTCAATCATAGCCTCACCTCAGGCTTTGTGCCTGCTGAATGGCGCACAGCAACGGTTATCCCACTCCACAAGGGGGGGCCACCACAGACCCCGGGAACTACCCCCCCATTAGCCTGACGAGCCTGGTCTGCAAGGCCATGGAACATATCATCATGGAACTTATAAACAAAGACATTGGTAATCTCCATACTCTGGATCGCACCCAGTTTGGGTTTGTAAAAGGCAGATCATGTCTCCTAAACCTGATAGACTTCTTTGAAGCAGTCACCAAAGCCGTAGACAAGGGTAAGGTGGTTCACACAGCCTATCTAGATCTTGCCAAGGCTTTCTACACCATCCCCCACTCTGGAATTATATATAAACTCACTAAACTAAGTATAAATCCCTATGTCACAAGATGGGTTGCCAACTGGCTCACTGACAGACCCCATGCTGTGAAAGTAGCAGACTCCAAATCCGACTTCAGACAAGTGACAAATGGAGTACCACAGGGTTCAGTCCTGGGTCCTCTCCTGTTTGGTATCTACTTCTCTGAAGTACAGGCTAACACAGAAGGTCTTTGACTAGCGAAGTTCGCAGATGACTGCAAACTAGGAGCCATAATCAAAACTCCTAACGATGTGGACATCCTACAAAAGGGCCTCACTGAGACAGATGCCTGGTTCCAAAGCCATGGCCTCAAGGTCAATGCCAAAAAGTGCATTGTCATGCCCTTTGGTAAAAACTCTGTAGCCATGAACTGCAACATAGGCGGTAGTATACTTAACACCGAAAGTGTGATAAGAGACCTTGGGACACAGGTGGACAGTAGTCTCTCCTTTGATAATCACATCACCACAGTAGTCAGGAAATCCTTCTACATGGCACACCTCATCACAAAAGGATTCTCATCCAGAAAAAGAGGTAATTGTTCCCTTGTACTCATCACTCATTAGACCCATTGTAGAGTACAACATCCCTTTTGGTATGTACCTCACAAGACATCTACAACAACTAGAAAGGACGCAGAAATACCTCACAAAGAGGATTACCGCCCTCAAACAGATGCCCTACGCAGACCGTCTAAAAAAACTCCAGCTTTACTCCGTCGCATATCGCCTACTCAGAGGTGATCTCTGCCTAACATACAAAGCTATGTCAAACCCAGAGCTGTTGGACATGCTCCACTTAAAGAAATCCCAGTCCCTCCGAGCTACATGCGCTAGGGACCTAAACCTTGTCACCACATAAACAGAACATGCCAGAGGGATAGATTCCTGTCCCAGAGATATCCCATACTCTGGAATAAACTACCTATCTATATCAAACAAAGCTCCTCATTAGCACTCTTCAAGAAAAATATTGATGATTGGATGGGAAATAGGAAATTCACTCCGGAGGATCACCTCTGTGGCTCTGCTCGACAGTGGCACAGGAAAATAATTTTCTTGGGTGGCAAAAGCCCAGGGTACCTTTTTGGCTGGGCTTGTATAGGCCCTAGGGCCGATAGCCTAGTACCTACCTATGAACCTATGACAGGGCTTCTGCTCCAGACTGTTCCTGGTGCCCAGAAAAGAGAGCTCTTGGCGCCCTATCCTGGATCTATCCGTTTTCAACACCTTTCTGGTGGTTCCAAAATTCACAATGCTTACACTGCAACAACTTCTTCCTATACTAGCCAAGGATGCCTGGTTAGTCACCCTAGACTTCAAAGAAGCTTATCTGCGCATCCCCATAAGAGAGTTTTGCAGGAAATATCTACATTTCAGGGCAGGCACTATGCACCATCAGTTCTCTGCACTTCCCTTTGGCTTATCTACTGGGCCCAGAGTATTCACAAAGTGCCTGGCTCCAGCCATTGCATACTGCAGGCAGAGAAATATTGAAATTTACCCATACTTGGACGATTGCCTGATTCAGGCTGACAACCAGGAATTGCTACTTCAGCACCTGGCATTTGTAAGACTTCTAACTTCACTGGGGTACATCATCAACGGAAAGAAATTGTGACTGGTGCCAAGCCAACAAATTGTATTCCTGGGAGTAAGCTTGAACGTAACTTCCCAGATGGCATTCCTCACTCCAGAAAAGCAGGTCCATCTGACAAACTATTTCAAATTAATGGCCACCAAAACCCAACTATCTGCAAGGATAATACTGCAAGCCCTAGGGTTCATGGCCTCATGCATTCTGCTAATTCCATATGCAAGACTGCATATGAGGAAGCTTCAGTGGTACTTAAGTCTCTGGTGTCAACATTCTCAGGACCTGGAAACAGTGATTCCTATCATACCTTGTCTAAGGGCAGAGTTCCTTTGGTGGGCAGAGGCATGCAACCACAACAAGGGACTTCCTTTCACTCAACCCCTCACCACCCAATCCCTGACAACAGATGCATCAGACTATGCATGGGGGTTCACATGGCAGGCAAATATATTCAAGGCAAATGGAGCCCAGTACAAATTCCCCTTCATATCAGTCAGAAAGAGATGCTAGCTGTACAGAATGCTCTGACAGCCTTCAAATGCCTTATCCTTCCAGGACAGCTCCTGATAAAGACAGACAACACCACAGTTATGTGGTACATTAAACATTCATGGGGGAAGGCATTCTGCAGGTTAGCCATGGCCCTGTAGAACACAGCCTTGAGCAACCAAGTGCACCTACAAGCTCAATTCCTGCCAGGCAAGCAAAATTCTCTGGCAGACTTGAGCAGAAATCTACTGGACCCTCATGAGTGGAAACTGGAACCCAACTCGTTCAAACTTCTAACCCAGAGGTGGGGAACACCGGAGGTGGACCTTTTTGCCTCCCCCCAAAACCACCAATTGAGCAAATTTTGCACAAGGAACCATCACAGCAGAGCCTGGAAGGTGGATGCCCTATCCTTTACACGGGAAAACCTCTCAATTTATGCCTTTCCTCCTCTGCCCCACCTCTCAAAAGTACTACTCAAGATCAAACAGGACAGGCCAAGGGCAATCCTTATTGCACCAGACTGGCCACGCCAGCACTAGTACTCACTCCTACGTAGTCTGACAGCAGTGCCATCCTGGAACCTACATCACACACCTTCCCTGCTGTATCAGCAGGAGGGACAGATTTTGCATCCACAGCTGCAAACCCTAAACCTTGCAACCTGGCTTATCACCTGAATACACCACCAGCATCACTCAGCAAACAGGTGCTGGACGTCATCCTTGAGGCCAAAAGGCCAAGTACTTGGAAATCCTATGCTGAAAAGTAGAAAGACTATTGTTCTTGGAGTCGGTCTCAAGGAAAGGACACAGCTGCCTTACCTCAAATCCTTGATTACCTAGCAGAGCTGCTCTACAGAGACCTATCCTTCGCATCCATTAAAATTCATGCCTCTGCCATCTCAGCTCATTATAATATTGAGACACCTCTCTTTTCTCACCCTCCCATCAAACAGTTCCTGAGAGGAGCTAACAGTTTAAGGCCCCCTAGGAGAGCTCCCACTCTGGCCTGGGACCTTAACTGTGTACTGGAAAAGCTCACACTTCCCCCTTTTGAACCTGCTGTTTAGCAGAGTTAAAATTCCTCTCTTAAAAAACAGCATTACTTCTAGCTATTACTTCAGCAAGAAGAGTGTCTGAGTTGCAGGCACTAATGGCGGTGGAGCCCTTCATTATTTTCCATACTGACAGGGTTTCCCTCAGGACTAACCCATCTTTTATACCCAAGGTGGTATCCAGTGTGGCTTTAAACCAATCCATCCATTTGCCAACTTTTTTCCCTAATCCTCAGAATAAAGGCGAAAGGATCCTGCACTCCTTGGACGTGCACAGACAGCTCAGGTTCTACCTTGATAGGACTAAGCCTTTCAGAAAATCTGACCAGCTGCTAGTCAGATTTGCTACAGGGGCAGAGGGCAAGGCCATTTTGAAGCAAATGGAAAACTTACCCCTCAGGGGATCAGAACTCATTCCACTAGAGCTACTTCAGCCTCTGCAGCATTTCACAGGGGAGTCCCTACCAAGGGACATCCTGGAAGCTGCAACCTGGAGTTCTGTACACACCTTCACCAAGCATTATCACTTACCTATTTTTTCTAAATCCAGAGCTGGATTTGCTACAGCAGTTTTACAAGGCCTGCTAGCCAGCCCTAGCACTTCTTGACTGCCTCCACCCTTGCTCAGCTTTG
Source organism: Protopterus annectens (assembly GCF_019279795.1). Taxonomy (NCBI): domain Eukaryota; kingdom Metazoa; phylum Chordata; order Ceratodontiformes; family Protopteridae; genus Protopterus; species Protopterus annectens. Next base: position 1,710,992,361 of record NC_056735.1, on the reverse strand, counting down.
GGAATCAACCCAAGTGTGATGACTGCAACAGTGAAACACTAAGAACATAGTACATTTGTGTACACTTACCATAAATGTAGATGTTAGAGTGTATTCACTGTTGCAGTCCTGGTTTCCCTCCCTCCCACCCCCTGGCTTTCTCTATCCTTTCTACCTAGCCTCTTTATGGCCATTTGTTATGGCAGGGGTATTTACTTTTTACTGGAGGTGTTCCATACCATGTAATAGCTTCCTATTTTGGTGGCTCTTGACATCTGGGGCAAGAAAAACTGATGTAATGGTGTCGGCTGCATGTTTTATATCCCTGACGTCATGGAAGAGGCAATAGCATCCGACGCAGAAATCCCAAGACTCTGGTATTCGGGCCAACTGAGGGCTACCTGCAGGCAGATAACCCAAGTGTGATGACTGCAACAGTGAATACACTCGAACATCTACATTTATGGTAAGTGTACACAACTGTACTTTTACCTCTGACAACCCCCATAAGTTTTACTCCACCAGTGGGTACATATGGTTATTTAGCATGAGGTTATCTTTATTTTTAGTTTTTAGTCTCGTGTATTATTACTTTCAATGCATTTTCTGACCATGTATTGTGGTGGACCCATCATGATTCCATCATTTTGGTAAACCCACCCAGATAGTGGCTAGGTCCTGGTAAACACCCGATGGTCTTGACCAGTGCATAACTTATTTTAATAAGGGGAACCGTTGCATCATTACAAGCTAACATTACCACGAGTATCCCCCCTTTTACATTGCAGTGGCATAGTTAGGATTCACTCCATACCCACTCATCTTTTGGCATAAGGCATTGATAACTTGTGTTTAACGAACTTCTCATTAGAATCCTAACCAAGAATTCTGATAAAGTGCTTTCTTTCCCAAAGCAGATTTGATGAAGCTTCGGTGAAAGAGCAATAAGGCAATAATACCTTCCTCAACATACAACCTCGGGGACCTGGTTTTTATCACTAGTTTTTTTATTTCTAGTTTATTCAATTTTGATTGTTTTAATGTTGTATAAATTAAAAAGTTGGAAATGTACTTGACTCAGTGGCACCATAACTGTTGTAATTTTCAAAATCCAGGAGACATGGTTTGCTTCCTCTCTTCCATTCCCCTGCGCACTCCCCCAGAATCTGGACATGACCCAAGGATGGCTGGATCAGAAACACATCCTCTCCAACATTTAATAAGTCACTTGTCTAGACACAGAGCCTATATTGAAAAGTTTTTCAGCAGTTCTGCCATCAGTGTTGGTAAGTTTCAGCTCAGTAATTTTGAAACAGGCAGCTGTGATAACAGAATGTCAACTTAGTGTTTCGTATCTCAAAAGCCAGCTCATTGCTAGTGGATCAACCTCTGTTTGCTGTGGAGCTGAGAAACTAACCACTGTCAGGAGGTGGAGTTTTGTGTTATATTCTTGTAAATATTGTTGTAATAAACACTCATATAGCTAGGGACCATGACTACCTGCTGTAAATATGGCTGCTGGCTCTATGCCAGGAGTTCCCTTGTAAGATCCCTCCTACTCCAGGGTTACAAGCGAGTTAGCACTGATGTTGACTTCCTGAAGAGTCAGGAAGTCCACCTAATAAGAGGTGACATCTGTAGGTACCAGGAAAACAGTTATTGTAGGATCTGGGGTATGTGTGTCAGTAGAAGTCAGGAGAGCCGTTGGAGGAAGCACAGTGTTTGGAAGGGGCTAGGAAAAGATAAATAAATTGTATACTGAATATTTTGTATGTTAGATGCACTTTCCATTCCTTGATGGACAGCTGAAGAAGTTTACTTTAGAAGATTTAATCTCTACTGGTTTATATGAAATGCATTACTTCCTGGCATGGAAGTAAGGCATTTCATAAAACTGGTTGGTTTGATGCTAATGGGTTTCTTTGATTATTGAGTCCAGTGCTGCCTCTTCTTTTGCGTATCTGGTACAGGATTTGTACTTGGCTTGTTGTGAAAAGAGTACCAGTGACTTGATACAGAATGGATAGGATGATGATGTACATTCAGTAATTAGTCATTTTTAGATCATTTTCACAGAATTGTAGGCATTGTCATAGAGCTGTGACGTGCCCGTTTAGGTCAAACTGGTTTTGTAATTGTTGGGGTCCCTATTAAATGATAGAAGATGCATTCTTTCAAATGCATCTTGATCCAACTTAAAAGCACAAAAAGGCAAAATAGCGAAACAACTAGTAAGCTGACAAGTCATTCAGTAACCCGTTGGAAAACTGGTTTGTTGGTTCCACTTTTTAATGAAATAAAAATAAAAAATACAATAATGCGACAACAATTCTCCGTACTAAGCGCTTTCACCCACAATCATATAGGGCATCTTCAGAGTACAAATTCTTCACTAAAAAGCCATCCTTTATATAGTTGGAATTAAATGAATAATTGATTAATTGGTTAATGATGTAATTGTATAATATAATTACTAGTAAGACACTGGAGAAACAGTATAAAAGAAACCTCTAGAGAACAGTGTAAAAACACTGAAAATTTTTCGGAGTCCCAAAACGTGTGTCCAATACTGTAAACTTTAAATAAAACATAACTTTCATTTTCTAGTAATTATTTGATAAACACTAAATATAAATAAAGATTAATCAAAATTAACAGTGTTTGCCAGTGTTTAACAGATGAAAATTATTTGACAGATAAAAAAGTTTAACAGATAAAAGCATAAAACAGCAGACATAAAAGCCGAAATTATAACATGCTGTTGATCTCACAAGATATAGATCTCACAGGTTCTACACATATTGTACACATATTTAAAATATAAAATTCATATACATATACTAAAAATATAAATTATTAAATATATATTATGAATTGTGAATTGTGAAATAAGTAGTGTGTAATACTTCCACGATCCATCTACATCAGTAATATCTTGAATAAATTATACTTGTATTTAATTTATTTATAATGAAATAAATAAATAAATATATATATATATAAATATATGTGTATAAGTCCATTCATCGATAACATGTTTTTCCAGTAATAATCAATCGTTAAAAAATTAAAAAATGGTCATAGATCAAAATTTATAATATTAAAAATGTTAAAAATAGCGAAACAGCTTATAAGCAAATTCTTTCCCTGGGGAAGAAATCGCTTGGCTGCTTCCGATGTTATTCGTGTTTCACTGTTGCAGTCATTACATTTGAGTTATCTGCTTGCAGGTGGCCTTCAGTCGGCCTGATTAACAAAGTCTTGGGTCTTGCGTCGGTTGCTGTCCCTTCTTCCATGATGTCAGGTCATCAGGGGTATAAAACATGCAGCCGACGCCATTATATCAGTCTTTCTTGCTGTGCGGTGCCCGAAGCAGTTCGTAAGTGCCGGTCGGCTTGACTCCTGAAATTTTGTTTTTCGAGTTTCAGAACCGAAGTCTTCAACTAAAGCCAAGTACCCCATTGGGGAAACTTTTTCTTGCTCCTTACTGATGTCAGTAAAAGTTAATATTTGCATTACTTGTGGAAAGTAAATACCTCATAAAGATTTTCATTCGTACTGTATTCCTTGCCTAGGCCCTGACCATAACGTACCTTGCTGTCAGTTTTGTGCTTTATTTAATCAGCGCACTGTCCGTCGTCGGTATATTTTCACCTCTAAATATTTTGGTTCTCATTTTAATTATCCAGAAATGTAGTCGGTTAGCCATCCGACTACCGGGATTCTGAAAAAATGCAAAGATAAAGACAGACAGGCTGCCGAGGTCCAAAACTGCAGAAGACGCTTCTCCTAAGCTAGTTGCCAGTTTGCCGGTACTCATTGAGGCACTTTCGCAGCCCCTGATACCCGCTACTTCTGATTTGCAGGCCTCTACTGAGACCCATTCGGAGTCCGGTATGCCGCAAGATGCTTCAATTAAGGAACCCGTGGATGTCTCTTAAGTTGGATGGGTCCAGAGCCGCTCTGCAGGCACCGGCTTCTGAGGGTGTAGTCAGGCGTACGGACTTGCATTTTAAACTGAAGTCTCCTCCTTTACTTAGGCCTAAATCTCGATCCATGCCTAAAAAAACAACACCCAGGCCACATGCTCAGGCCTCTATGCCTAAAAAACAAATAAGAACGGCTGAAGGTCTAATAACTCTAATCAGGGGTAGCCAACCCCCCCCCCCCCCCCCCCAAGAGGCCTAGGACTGAAGTTGATTATGAATCTTCTGATCAGGATTCTGTTTCTGATTCTTCTGATGATTTGGATTTGCTCTTACCTACTTATGAAGATTCTGATGCAGAGGACTCCATTCCCTTTGCTTCCCCTCCTGAGGATTTTTCTTTTGGGGAAACCTTACATACTCTAAGGGAGCATTTCCACTGGGAAAGCCATTATTTGTCTGATTCAAAAAAGAGGCTTAGGGATTTCCTTCTCCTACCTCAGCATAGGCATTTAGCTATTCCTCCTGTAGTAGATATTGTTGAGGATGCTTTTTCGGAATCTAGTTTGGCCCCTGATTCCCTGCCTCCTGCTCCCAGAAAACCTGACGGATACTACAGGGTCCCTGAGTCCCACAAGTTCCTTTTTAAAAATCCTATTGCAGATCCAGAGACTATTTCACAGGGGCCCAAGAGCATTAAGGCTTCTGCTGCTAAAAATCCTACCCCTTCTGATCGAGACTCCAGGGCGCTGGATAGATGGGGTAAGAAGGTTTACACTTCTGCAACCTTGGCCATTAGGGCCTTAAACTGATAGTTTCATATGTTAAAGTATCAGCAACATGTTATTGGACTGCTTAAACAGAAAATAATGTTGATTCCTGACTGTGTGGAAAATAAAGAATTACAGGATTTAATGCATTCTGCTGAACAAGTTGGAAAACATACTTTGCAATGTAGTTTTGATTCATTAGAGGCCTCTTGTAGGGCTGCTGTTACTGGGTCTGTGCTCAGAAGGCATGCTTGGCTTATGGAGCAATCTTTGCTTGATCATGTTAAAGCTAAATTGTTGGATGCTCCTTTAAATCAGGACCGCCTGTTTGGCATCAAGGCTGAGGAAGTTCTTAAAAAGATGGAAGATAAAGCTAAATCTATGCAAACTGTTAAAGATTTTTTACAATTTCAGCCTCCTAGATTTAGTAGGCACTGGCCCTCTAAGAATTGGTTCTTTCCAGCCCCTTCCAGGTCTTCTCAAGCCAAACCCAGACACAGCAAAAAACCCAGGTTTCAGTCCCAGGGGACACACAGAACTAAGCAGTGGGGTGCCTCCACTTCCAAATCCGGGAATAAGACTCCCCCTATGGTAAATTGTCTCAATGACTTCCTTTTAAAATTTCCAAGCACTTATCAACTGACTGCCCCTTTGGGGGGAAAGATTGCTCTTCCTGCAAAGAATTGGGATCTCCTTACCCAGGACACATGGGTTTTAAATAGTGTCCCAAGGATACAGATTTCACTTCCACATGTTGCCAATACGAAGCGGGTGGTCAGACCTACCCCCAATCAGTGGGCAGAGGCCCAAAAACAAGTACTTTCTCCATTAAGCATGGGGGATATTCAGCTGTTACCAGAAGCGGAAAAGGGACAAGGTTTCTACTCAAGACTTTTCCTGGTACCCAGAAAAGACAATTCATGGTGTCCTATCCTGGAAGTGTCTACTCTAAACACCTTTTTGGAGATTCCAAAATTCAAGATGCTGACTCTTCACCAATTACTTCCTATGCTAGGCAAAGATGCCTGTTTGGCAACACTAGATGTAAAAGAAGCATACCTGCACAATCCCATTCAGGGAATATTGCAGAAGATACCTGCGCTTCAAAGCAGGCTACACGCGCTATCAGTTCTCTGTACTGCCCTTTGGCTTATCTACTGCCCCCAGGGTATTCACAAAGTGCCTAGCTCCAGTTATTGCATTTTGCAGGCAAAGAAATATTCAAATATACCCATACCCGGACGATTGTCTAATTCAGGCAGAAAGCCAGGACATACTTTTGAATTATCTGGCCTTTGTACAAAGGGTTCTAACTTGTCTGGGGTACACCATAAATGAAAAGAAATCACACCTGGTACCCTGTCAACAAATTATATTCCTGGGAGCAAGCTTGAATACAACTTTCCAGATGGCTTACCTCACGCCAGAGAAACAAATTAATTTGACAACCTACTTCAAACAAGTGGCCACAAAAACCCTGCTATCTGCAAGACAAAGACTGCAAGCCTTGGGGTTCATGGCCTCCTGCATTCTTCTAATTCCATATGCAAGACTGCATATGAGAAAACTACAGTGGTATCTAAAAAGCCTATGGTGTCAAAGTTCTCAAGACCTAGAAACAATGATTCCTATCATACCTTGCCTACGCCTAGAGTTCCTTTGGTGGCAGAGGCCTGCCACCAAAACAAGGGACTACCTTTCACACCATCCCCTGCCCCCAGACCCTAACAGACGCATCAGACTATGCTTGGGGGGCTCACCTGGCAGGGAAGTGCATTCAGGGCAAATGGAACCCAAGTCAAATGCACCTGCTTATCAATTAAAAAGAAATGTTCGCTGTACAGAATGCTCTGACAGCCTTCAAGGACCACATTCTTCCAGGACAACTAATGGTAAAGACGGACAACACCACTGTTATGTGGTACATAAACAAGCAGGGGGGGTACACATTTTTCCCCCTCTGCAGACTAGCCATGGCATTGTGGAACACAGCTTTGAGCTACCAAGTGCACCTACAAGCTCAATTTTAGCCAGGAAAATTAAGTACATTGGCAGACAGACTAAGCAGAAACCTCATGAACCCATACGAGCGGAAACTGGAACCAAGGATTTTCAACATGTTGACAAGCAAATGGGGGAGCCCAGATATAGACCTGTTTGCCTCTTCCCAGAACTACCAATTGGACAAGTTTTGCACAAGGACTCCCCACAAACAAGCCTGGAAAGTGGATGCTCTGTCTTTCAGCTGGAAAATCTGTCAGTCTATGCCTTCCTCCCACTGCCTCTGTTTTCCAAAGTACTACTAAAAATCAAACAGGACAAACCAAGGATGATTTTGATTGCTCTAAACTGGCCGCGCCAACACTGGGTACCCCCTCCTGCACAGTCTGCCATGGTTATCGCCATGGCACCTGCCTCAGACTCCTTCCTTGCTGTCTCAGCAGGAGAACCAGATTCTGCACCCTCAGCTTCTAACACTGAACCTTACAGTCTGGCTAATTACTTAATCTCTTCTTCATCATCCCTCAGCAAACCTGTGATGGATATCTTTTTAGAGGCAAGGAGGCCTAGTACTAGAAAATCTTATGTTGAAAAATGGAAAAGATTCTGTGCCTGGAACCAATCTCAAGGGATGAGCACAGCAGCGCCCAATTCACCTCAGAATTTACAATACTCAACTGAGATGCTTCACAAGGGCCTGTCTTTTTCTTCCATTAAAATCTACGCCTCAGCCATTTTAGCTCATTATAACACAGAACCTTCCCTCTTCTCTCATCCTCTGCTCCAGCAGTTCCTCAGAGGGGCCAAAAATTTGAGACCACCCAAGAGAGCTCCACCCCCAGCCTGGGACCTTAACTTAGCCTTGGAGAAACTCACTCTACCTCCTTTCGAGCCAGCTGCTACTGCAGACTTAAAATTTTTTTCTTGGAAAACAGCTTTCCTTTTAGCAATCACTTCAGCTAGAAGGGTATCTGAATTACAGGCCCTTATGGCAGTGGAGCCTTTCATCATCTTTCATGCGGACAGGATGTCCCTCAGAACCAATCCTTCATGCCCAAGGTGGTATCCAGTATGGCTCTTAATCACTCCATTCATTTGCCAACCTTCTTTCCCAATCCACAGAATAAAGAGGAACTGATACTGCTCCTTAGATGTGCACAGACAACTTAGATTTTACTTCCAACGGAAATCTGAACAACTGGTGGTGGCATTTGCTGCAGGGGCAGAGGGGAAGGCTATTTCAAAGCAAACCATTTCTAAATGGATAAGCCATTGCATTCATTTCTGCTATAAGCACCATGGAAAACCTATCCCTCAGGGGATCAGACCTCACTCCACCAGGGCTGCATCTACCTCTACAGCCTTTCTCAGCGGCGTCCCTACCAGGGACATCCTAGAAGCTGCTAACTGGAGTTCTGTACATATTTTCACCAAGCGTTATCATTTGCCAATTTTCTCTAAATCCAAAGCTGGCTTTGCCACTGCAGTCTTGCAGGGCTTTATAGCTGGCCCTAATGCTATCTAAATTCCTCCTCCCAACCATAGCTTTGGGAATCTACCCAAATGTAATGACTGGAACAGTGAAACATGAAGAACATTGTACAGTTGTGTACACTTACCATAAATGTAAATGTTAGTGTATTCACTGTTGCAGTCCTGATTACCCTCCCTCCAGCCCCCTAACTTCTTTTGAGTATACCTCTACTTTCCTTTACTATGCTTAAAAGCCTTTTTGGTGTATTTGCTTTTTTGTTGGAGGTATATCTTTGTACTTTTATATTTAATTGCTTCCCATTAGGGGGGCACCTGACATCTGGGGCAAGAAAAACTGATGTAATGGCGTCGGCTACATGTTTTATACCCCTGACGTCATGGAAGAAGGGACAGCAACCGACGCAGGACCCAAGACTTTGTTAATCAGGCCGACTGAGGGCTATCTGCAAGCAGATAACCCAAATGTAATGACTGCAACAGTGAATACACTCCAACATCTACATTTATGGTAAGTGTACACAACTCTACTTTACTTTGCCATTTTCGTGACTGTAGTGCTATCTCGCAGTTAGTATATTTAAGAAAGGAGTGTGGAGGCGAAGCCCCCCCCTCCCACTTTATGTAGTGTTTTACAATTTCTTTTTTTGTTGTTTTGTGGAACAGTGATTTTTTTTTTCCTTTGGAAAAAAATTGCTGTTCTAAACGTTCGAGATTTTAAGCTTTCACTTACATGGCTTCGATAAATCATCGTTCGCTTTTTTAAGCGTTCGATGATTTAACATAGACCCTTGTTATTGTTAGAGACTTCATATGGAAAAAAGTCTGTTTTGTTCATAGTGGTGGCAGCTTCTTAAATAAAAGGTACTGAGGCACTTGTTTGCATCGCTGGAATATTTGGCTTCTTGCACGTTTTTGTTTTTCCCAGATTTAAGCATTGTCACATGTAACGGTGAAAATCTCGGACATAAGACGGACTTTGAAGGCCACCTGCAGCTGGTAACATCTGTTATTTTCCAGTTCTGGTATCCAACCTTTGCACAACATCACTAGCTTCTTTTCAGACACACAGTTACACCTTTTGTTGGCAGTCATGGTGTCAGACCCACAGGGTAAGAGGGTGCACCCAAGCCCCTTTGTTCAATTTTTCTGCCACTTCCACTATTTGATATTAGTTGAAATGTACATTATTGAAAAAATGTTTGATGCCTAATTCATTGCAAGTGTCCCTTAGTAGACACATCACAATCCAAGACCTGCATTCACTGTTTTACACCTCCTCAGGCACAATTGCCACAGGTGCCAGAACTTCAGCCCAGTCACCCATAGGAAGAGAAGACTTCTAAAGTTTGGCTTGGTGCTTGTATCAGTTCATGGCAAAAGGTGTCTTTGGAGGAGGGTAGTTAGCACAAGAATTGGCTGGAGAGGTTTTCATAATCTTGAGCTAGGATCAGTAGATGGGGAAAAAATAATGGTTCTGGAGACCAGACATTTGTCAAAGCTTCCTTTTACCTTCCTTTTACTATGACTATCACTGGCACAGCCTGTCACTCCTTACACATCACCTGCTCTTCCTCTGCTACTGAAGGAGTATGCTCATACCAGTTATTAAGCAAAAAAGTGCACCTCTGGCAGCCACATTGCTTGATGGGATGTATGGGTGCCAAAGCAACCTATCAGTGTCAGTACCTTTATTAATATTACATATTGCATACTGACATGAGTACATATTCAGTTATAAAACACCATTACAACGATTTTTTTTCTTTTTATGCAGTGTTCAGATACAGTTTCTTTCTTGATTATTATCCAATTTAACTTTACGTGTATTGCTCAAGTTCTACCTTCCCTGAAATGTCGCTCATGGTCCTGAACATTTTTGTGCATGTATTTTTTTCACAGGTTCCATTTTGTCATGTGTAGTTTGCTCCTTTCATTTTTTGAAGATCCCACCTCCAGTTGTTGGATCTCTCTTACAACATTTAACAGTTATGTTACAGCCGGTGACATTTTTGATTTCCATTTTTCAAGCAGTTGCTTTTTTGGCAGTCAACAATGTTAAACTTAGTAGGGCTTTACTATGTATAGGCAAATCAATTTCTGTATCCCAGCTCAAAAGAATCATTTCTTAACAGTAATTTGTTCCCACAACATTTCTAACAAAGTATCCTGTATGGATACTAACTTGTCACATTCCCAAAAAACATGTTCCCAGGCACACCTCTTTCTCATAACATCTCTAACAATTACTGTTTATCTGTGGAAAATTTCACTGAAGTCTGCTTGTTGTATAACAGTACCTATGCAAACATTTCCGTGCAAAAGTCCTAACCCTTCAATATTTTATTGCATAATTGAGCCTTCTAAAATATCCCCCCATTGTTTCAATGTTTATTGCTTTCCATTCTTATTTCCCAGTCTTTTCTAACCTCTTCTGATTGCTTCTTATAGTTACAATGCATTAGTTTATATGCCCTACTAATCATCACTCTTTTAGGCACTACTGCTTTTCTAGACTCAGCTGTAAACTTAGCCATGGCAGGTCTTTCATTTAACCCTCCCCTATCCCTTTCTCTGTGCCTATGTGGGTATCAGTCGCTCATAGAGAAGGCAGCCTGCAACCTGCTATACAGACTTCTTTTTGGCCTTATCCCATTCCATTTTAATCCGTAGTTATTTGCTTCCAATACATTGGTTCCTTCATAATTTTCTCCTCCTTGCCTATTTTCTGTATACCTACTTGTTCACCCCTATTGGTTATGTCTTTTTTCCATTCCCATGTGGACTTGGTTCTCAAATATTTTCTGCAGCTTTGTAAATATAACATTATGAATAGTTATTGTCCTCCTCAATAGCCTGCATCTAAAATCCTGCTCTATACCATGACCCATCCCGCCCCACTTCAACATCATTTCTTTCCACTTTGATATTTAGTCTTCTGCTTTGTGCTATGGTACGTAAGCCTTAACTATGTAGCTGTAAAGTATCCCATCAAATCTGGTAATCCTAAACCATGTTCTGTGGGGAGAAACCGTTTAATCCACTTAACTTTGGGTCTTTCTCTCCCAAATAGATTCCTTATTTATTATAGTCCACAGCTTATATTCTGGTTGATAGAAATGTACATGACCTGTAAAGGATATAGAAACATTTTCATTGCTTGTACCTTACTATCCATATCCATAGTCAAGAGTTTCCAACTTCTCAGTTTTTGGATCATCTTTAGTTTAGTCTCTTCCCATATTTCTGTAGTAGCTATAATACAATCCTTTGTAATCCAAATATGGCAGACTTGGGCAGCCTCATTGAGTCACCCAATGATGGTAATATACTGCAGGCAGGGTTAATGCAGACAATTGATTGGTGCCAAAGTCGAGGATTAAAGTTAAAAGCAAAAAAAAATGCATTATTATTCCCTTTGGGAAAGTTGACATTTCTGCTAATTACATTATAGGCAAACCCCTCCCAAGTGTAGACCCAGTGGTACATGATCTGGGTAGTCAGGTTGATAGCAGTCTGAACTTTGATCATCACCTATCCACAGTAGTAAAGAGATCCTTCTACATGGCAGATCTTATAAGTAAAGGCAGCACATCTGGATCTAAGGATGTTATATTTGCATTATGTGCGCCCCTCATCAGACCAGTAATTGAGTACAATGCTCCCTTTTGCATGTACCTCACCAGACACCTGCAACAGTTGGAGAGACCACAGAGGTTTCTCTCCAAGAAATTACAGGATACACAAAAGTTTTACATGGAAAAACTGAAAGCTGTCATTGTATTCCGTCTCCTGTAGGTTGCTAAATGGTGACCTGTGCCTGGCTTACAGGGCAGTCTCTCATCTGTTCTTGATGGAAAATTCTACACATTTATAAGTCAAACTGCATGTGGGTCACTCCCTGCAGGGATCTTAACCAGGCCTCTGACATGAACAGGTCATGCTGAAGAGATAGATGCATCTCCCAGAGACTGCCACTTCTCTGGAACAAGCTTCCAATTCACATAAAACAGAACCCCTCCCTGAACCTTTTCCAGTGCAACCTAGATCGATAGACGAGTGTCCACAAATTCACTCCTGGGGTGGTTTCCATGTCCCTCCTGGACAGAGGAACTTGGTATTAACTACCATAGACCCTTACCTCTGCAAACTTTCCTCACCTAACCACCAACAATTGGGGCAACTCAGGATAAATATGGCTAGGCTTGTAAGGACTGTAGGGCTGTTAGCCTAGTAACCTTCTTTGAACCTGTAAGTACTTCTTCACCTTATTTCCACATTAAAATTGACTGAACCAATTCACATGTGGGAACTTAGTTTACTGTTAGTCTTTTTTTTTATATCTTTATTTTATATCCTGAAAAAATTGAAACTGTCTCAAAATGTTGCACAACACTGAGATATCCAGTTCAGAGCAGCAGCATCTTCAAATAAGGCTATTTTGTTCAGAACCATACCATTTGAGTCCATTATTTTTGTCGTCACTGGTTCTGTGTAAGGCATATAAAGAGGACATCTTTGCCTGTTCCCGTGTTCAGTCACAACTTGGTAGAGAGGAACCCTCCCACCTTGATTCTTGCCTCTGACCCTCTATATATCTTTCTAAATAATTACATTATTCTATCAGGAAATACACAAGCTACCATTGTCCTGTTTATAAAATCCAAGCTAACTCTATCAGATGCCTTCTTTGTATCAAGACTTACCAAAACTAGTTGGGTCTTCCACTCTGCTTCCCTCTAAATCATCATCATTGTTGAATGTTTTGCCTCACCTCCACAAAACAAAATTGATCCATATTTGTCAGTTTTGGCAGCACCTTATCCGTTCTCCTGGGTAATATAGACACAATCACTTTGTAATTGTGTTCAAAATTTACATTGGTCTATATAAAGTGGAATTTAAAGGGTCTTTTCCACCTCTGGTCTATATGACGTGGGATTTAAAGGTTCTTTGTCCTTTTTAAGTAGTACAGCCACCACAGCTTTCTTCCAAGATGCAGTTACTGTCCCTCCTTTTAAAATATTGTTAAACAAAAGCCTTTTGGATCTTTATCATTTTCCCATCTTAACTTCCAAAGGAATACTATCTATTCCTGCCAACTTCCCTGCTGATGGATTGTACAACCTCATTTTCTCTCATCCCTTCCCTTCTTAGCTATTATTGAGCCTCATCTTCATCTAACTGTGACATATTTAAGTCTTACCATAAACATTTCCATTAGTGCCTTTTCATGGTTCTCGCATCCCTCTGCTTTATACAGATTTTCATAGTATTCTCCAAAATCTCTCCAGTACCTCTGTAGGAGTCTCTGTTTATTTCTCTGTTCATAGGCTCCTTAAGGCCGACTGTATCTCAAAGAAAACCCCAAAGTCATCTAAATAGGACGCAAATGGAGAACAGGGTTCAAAATGAGGAAAAGGATACTTTTCCGTACCTCTGTCTTCAGCTGACGGCAAGCACAAATGTAAAATAAAATAAATTAAGTTTGGCAACACCCTTTCTATTGCCTAGTCTGTGCTAATAGTTTTGTGCGCTGGTATTAAAAATGCTTGGTTAGCACCAACCATTCCAAACTCGAGCATAATTATCCAAGTAGTTGCCAATTTCCTTTGTTGTATAAGTGCCAGCTGTTGTGGAGTTGAGACCTCAAGATGTTTAGTGCAGGCTTTGTGGGTGAACTTTGCATTCAGGAATATGCTTTTTTTATCTGCATCCTCTCATCCACGTTGACAATGACTTTGAAGGGACTTAGCTGACTCTTCGTTGCATATGAGCTCCATACATTAAATGAGTGCGCTGCTTGAGGTGTGTGTGTGTGTACACGCGCACACACCCTTTGCACAATATGGCAGTCTCCCAAGGCCTGTTACCCACCTCTCTGTGCTTGCCGTCAGCTAAAGATAGAGGTAGGGAAAAGTATCCTTTTCCTCATTTTGAACCCTGTTCTCCATTTGCATCCTATTTAGATGACTTTGGGGTTTTCTTTGAGATACAGTCTGCCTCATGGTGTCCACAGGCAATATCACTGTAAAAGAACTGCAGTGTTTGGTTTTAACTGCTTTCTGTATCCCATTTTCTAGCCTGATTTATTTAGGTAGTGATAGTCTTCCCTTCAAGGACCCAGAACAGGACTTGAGCCTCCTAATGTACTTTTACAAGTGGCTCAAGTCTTCCTTGCATATCACACATTATTTGATGTTATTGAAGTGTCTTGCCATTCTGATTGGCATTGTTCCCTCAGTCACAATACAAACAAAATTACATTTGGTTATTTTTCTACATTTTTGATCATCTTATGTTGAGCACTGAAGCTTTTGTCTATAATTCATCAAAAGCCCGAGCTACATTTTTGACATTGGTGAGGGAGTGTGTTTGTTGTAGACAGATTTGACAAAACATGGTCACACCAACTTATTCTGTATAGACCTTGAACGCACATTGCAAGATTTTATCAGTTGTCAAAATTCGGACAGAATGCAAAATTAAAATGTTGGAAGAGTTTAAATTTCTTTAAAAAAAATATATATATATATATATATATATATATATATATATATATATTTTTTTAAACTAAAAAAAGTTTGAAAAAGTAAGAAAGTTGGGTCTAAAAATGTGTGTGTGTGTGTATATATGTAGTATATATATATATATATATATATATATATATATATATATATATATATATATGTATATATATATATATATATATATATATATATATAAGGGGGGGTTGGAACTGTTAAATTCAGCTTTTGAGAGACCATCTAAAAGTTCCTCGGATGCAGGCAGCTCCATGACACTAGTTCTCATAATGGAGATTCTGAGCCAGTCAGTAGGCTATATAAGAAGCCTCCCCATCATTGGTACCCAATAAATTCAAGGTATGAGAGTCACCTGTACAGGTAAATATACTGGCAACCAAGGATGAAACTGAAATAGATACTTGATCCAGTATATGTATAATTTTCTGACAGCCTACTGCGACTACGATCAGATGGGCTGTTTTCACATTTCAGCCAAGTAATTTTGCCTTGGCCCAGAGCATAATGAGACTAATTGTACTATCTGCCAGGTGTTTCACCTGAAGGTCTTTGAGAAGTCAGGAAGCTTTCCAGGTGTACCAGGCCAAACAGAGATTTGTGACATTACTAAAGTATTTTGTCATATATGCAGACTTGCAACAGAAGGTCGTATGGAGCCAGCCTAAAATTAAACATGTTCACAGTGAGTAAAATTTTCATATCCAGCAAAATTTCTCATGTTCGAGAACACCACCAGTACCATGGAGGCATGCAGCCCCTAGCCCTGCATCCACAATGACCTCTGACGTCAGTACTTAATGTGGGCTGTTGCACCTGTGGCTCCCAGACAGCTCAGCAAACCAAAGAGAGGGCCTTGCACTTTGTTGGACACTAGCTCCCAAGTGTCCACCACGGAACTCCTTCAGATGTCTGTGCCTTAATGTTTGAATCCAGGTTCATACCCCCGGATTCCAAACTATCTGAAGTACAGAGCCCGTTTTAAGCAGACAGCTGCCTGTATTTGGGTCTGTTCCCCATTGCCCTAACCATATTCCCTTCCAGGATTAGTACAAGTTGGATCAGAGTTTCCTTCAATTTATCTTTAGACAATAACTGTGCTCAGGGTAGCTCTCTGTCTGAAGTCCCATCCCGTCCCCAACAAATTGAAGAGAGAATTTCTTCCCTAGTGAGAGAGAAAGAGACTTCTGCCTTTGATGAGGAAGAGAAATTGGACTACATTACTAGTGAAATAATTTCTGTGTCCAGATTATGAAGGCACTTTAGCTGTTGACATTTCAGCGGTAATAGTCTCATTCATGGAAGAACACTTCAAATGACAGTTTCAGGGGTCCTTGGACCAGCAGAAGAGTTAATGAAATCATGTGTGTTTAGTGACCCCCAGGTTAGTGGCTATCCCTGCAGTCTAGAAAACCCTTTTGGATGTTTTCCAGTGTCCTTGCAGCTAAATTCTGAACTTTCTGATGCCAAAAGTGCCAACATTCAATATTCAGAAACCTCACAAGTTTTGGTGTAAGGACCATATTGCAGAGACGCACTGGCTTTAAAACTGCCAGTGGAAGTAGTGTCCGCAGGGTGGAATACTCTTCCCATTGACAGTAAAAACAGATAGCTAGACTAGAGGAAGAAAGTATATACCTCAGCTATCCTGGCCTTGGGGGTCCTGAATGTTCCCAACACTTAAGAATGTGGGGCTGAACATATATTTGGACAGCTCCATTGTAGATGTTCATCGTGTTACACTGCTGCAGTCATTACACTTGGGTTATCCTGCCATCAGGCGGTCCCGCAGTCGGCCAGAGTTCCAAAGTCTTGGTCCGGCGTCGGTTGCTGTCGCTTCTTCCCTGACGTCAGTGCGCCAGGGGTATATAAGATGCATCCGACGCCATTTTCTTCAGTCTTTTTTGCCGTGCGGTGCCCGAAGCAGAAGCAGTTCGCAAGTGCCAGTCGGCCGACTCCTGAGATTTTCAAAGTCGAATTTCAGATCCAAAGTCTTCAATAAAGCTAAGTACCCCGTTGGGGAAACTTTTTTCTTGCCTCAGACCGAGTCAGAAAAAGTTAATAATTGTATTTCTTGTGGGAAGCAAATACCGCATAAGGACTTCCACTCTTACTGTATTCCATGCCTAGGCCCTGATCACGACGTCACTAGTTGTCGGTTTTGTGCTAGATTTAACAAACGCACTATAAAACGACGATTTGATTTTGCTTTGCACTACTTCGGCCAAAGGTTCAATTATACTATGCCATTGGATCAACCGACGACCGCAATTCCAAAAAACCGCAAGGACAAGGATAAAGACAGGCATCCGAGGTCCAAAACCGACGAAACCTCTTCTAGGCCAGTCGCCGGTTCTCAGTGAGGCACTTTCGCAGCCCCTGACACCCGCTACCTCAGAGCCACAGGCCGCCTCCGACTCCCACTTGGAGACAACTAGGCCTCTGGAAACTCAAGGTATTGGGCCTACGGAAACTAATCCCTCAGATGGGTCTGGAGCCGCTGAGCAGGCATCGGCTTCTGAGGGTGTTGTCAGACCATCACAACTTACCATTAAAGCAGCAGCCAAGACAAAAGTACCATTAAAGACAAAGAAGCAAGTACAGCATTCTCCTAGACAGTCCTCCATGCCTAAGAAACAGATTCTTAAAATGGCCGAAGACTTCATTACTCTAATCAGGGGTTCCCATCCCCCTCCTGAGAAAAGGTCTAGGCAGGATACAGACTATGATTCCTCTAATCAGGTTTCCATTTCCTCTGATTCCTCTTCAGACCAGGGATACTCTCTACCACCGTATGAGGACTCTGACGCTGAAGAATCTATCCCTTCAGCCTCTCCTCCTGAGGATTATTCTTTTGGGGAAACTTTACATACCATGAGAGAGCATTTCCATTGGGAAAGTCAGGATTATTCAGAATCCAAGAAAAGGCTCAGGGATTTCCTTTTATTGCCTCAGTACAGGCCCCTGGCTATTCCGCCTGTGCTAGATATTGTGGATGATGTGTTCTCTGAATCCAGCTTATCTCCTGATTCCTTGCCCCCCTGTACCAGCCAAGCCAGATAGGTACTATAGAGTCCCTGACTCTCACAAGTTTCTTTATAAAAACCCTTCTGCTGATCCAGAAACTATTTCCTAGGGTCCAAAAGGGGTTAAGGCTTCCATTGCAAAAAATCCAGTACCCCCTGACATATATTCCAGAGTTTTGGATAGATGGGGAAAGAAAGTTTACACTTCTGCAACTTTAGAAGTAAGGGCTTTAAATTACCAGTTTCACATGCTTAAGTACCAACAATTTTTAATGGCTCAGTTAAAACAGAAAATGCTTGCAAGCTCAGAAGCTCCTGACTGTAAAGAAATGCAGGATTTATTGCATGCAGTTGAACAGGTGGGAAAACATACTCTGCAATGTGGTTTTGATTCTTTAGAGGCCTCTTGTAGAGCCGCAGTTACAGGTTCTGTGATTCGAAGACATGCTTAGTTAAAAGAACAGAGTTTACCTGATCATGTTAAAGCAAAATTATTGGATGCTCCTTTACAGCATGATACCTTGTTTGGTGTTAAGGCAGAAGAGGTGTTAAAGAAAATGGAGGATAAAGTTAAATCTATGCAGACAGTCAAAGATTTTTTACAGGTACAGCCACCTCGATTTAGCAGAAATTGGCCAACAAAGAATTGGTCCTTTCCAGTGTCAGACAGGCCACAGAGAGGCAGATACAGACACCCAAGAGGCAGATCTCCACCACAAGGCTCTAATAGACAACAACAGTGGAGCTCCTCAACCCCAAAACGAGGTCAGGACAAGTCTCAACCTTACAGGAAACAGTCCCAATGACTTCCCTCTTCGTACGCCAAGCACTTCCCTTTTGGTAGCCCCCTTAGGGGGAAAACTAGCACTTTTTTCTCAAAACTGGCAAACCATCACCCGAGACAAATGGGTTCTGAATATTGTGTCTCAGGGTTACAGGGTCCACTTTCACACTTTACCAAGGCTAAAAGGAATGCCAGACCTGCCACAAAATCAATGGGCAGAGGCACAAAAACAAATTTCAGCCCTCTTGGACATGAGAGCTATTCAAATAGTACCACAACAGGAACAAGGACAAGGATTTTACTCAATACTCTTCCTGGTCCCCAGAAAAGACAAGGCCTGGAGGCCCATACTAGACCTTTCAACTCTAAATACTTATCTGGATATTCCAAAATTCAAAATGTTGACACTACAGCAGCTTCTACCCATGCTGGGCAAGAAGGCTTGGCTTGCAACTCTGGACCTCAGAGAGGCATACCTGCATGTCCCTATCAGACAAAATTGCAGAAGATACCTCAGATTCAAAGCTGGTACAATGCATTACCAATTCTCTGCACTGCCCTTT
This sequence comes from Protopterus annectens, assembly GCF_019279795.1. Taxonomy (NCBI): domain Eukaryota; kingdom Metazoa; phylum Chordata; order Ceratodontiformes; family Protopteridae; genus Protopterus; species Protopterus annectens. Next base: position 1,710,973,279 of record NC_056735.1, on the reverse strand, counting down.
GGCTTATCTACTACGCCCAGGGTCTTTACAAAGTGCCTGGCACCAGTAATTGCATTTTGCAGACAAAAAGGAATTCAGATATATCCATACCTGGACGACTGCCTCATTCAAGCAGAGACAAAGGACATTCTTATAAGGCATCTGGCATTTGTAAAAAGGTTGCTAATTTATCTAGGGTACACAGTAAACGAAAAGAAGTCAAAACTAGTGCCCTCACAACCGATTATATTCCTGGGTGCCAGCTTAAATACAACGGCCCAGATGGCTCATCTCACGCCAGACAAACAAGTTCAACTAACTCAATATTTCCAATTACTGGCAAAAAAGTCCCATCTCCCTGCAAGAAAAATTCTGCAGGCCCTGGGATTCATGGCATCCTGCATACTTCTAGTACCATATGCCAGACTGCATATGAGGAAATTACAGTGGTACCTAAAAAGTGTTTGGAGTCAACACTCTCACAGTTTAGAAGCAGTAATACCAATGATTCCCTGCCTACAACAGGAGTTTCGATGGTGGGCACAGGCATGTCACCTAAACAAGGGTCAGCCTTTTACTCTACCCACAGCCAGGCAGACTATAACAACAGATGCTTCGGACTACACTTGGGGAGCACACATGGCAGGAAAATGCATTCAGGGCAAGTGGACCGCAGACCAAATGCATCTTCACATCAATCAAAAAGAGATGTTGGCTGCTCAGAATGCCCTAACAGCTTTCAAGGACCTTCTGCATCCAGGACAATTATTATTAAAGACAGACAACACCACAGTAATGTGGTACATAAACAAGCAAGGGGGCAGTCATTCTTATCCCCTATGCAGGCAAGCCATGACCTTGTGGAACACAGCTCTAACGTATCAAGTTCATCTGCAAGCACAATTCCTGCCAGGAAAGAAAAATACTCTTAGCAGACAGTCTAAGCAGAAATATCATGGACCCTCGCAAATGGAAATTGAATCCACGAATCTTCAGCATGTTAACGCAAAAATGGGGATGCCCAGACATAGATCTTTTTGCCTCCCCACTGAATTGCCAACTACAAAAATTCTGCACAAGGACTTATCACACACAAGCATGGAAAGTGGTTGCTCTCTCGTTCAGCTGGAAAAACCTAAAAGTTTATGCCTTCCCACCACTGCCTGTCCTTTCAAAGGTACTCCTAAAAGCCAGACAAGAAAAAACACAGATGATCCTGATTGCTCCAGACTGGCCATGCCAGCACTGGTACCCAATCTTAAAGAACTTAACTCAAGGCCCACCATGGATTTTGCCTCAAATTCCATACCTTCTGACTCAACAAAACAATCCGATCCTGCACGGTCAGCTCAAAACCCTAAACCTGGCTGCATGGCAGATTCATTAGTCAAACAGGCAACACCTCTCTCTAAAGCTGTTATGGATGTCATTTTGGAGGCCAGGAGACCTAGCACCAGGAAAGCTTACTCAGAAAAATGGAAGACATTCTATGCCTGGAGCCAGGCTCAAAGCCTTGACCCTCTTGTCCCAAACATTCCTCAGATTTTACAATACTTAACTGAGATGCTGGACAAAGGCCTATCCTTCTCCTCAATTAAGATCCACGCCTCTGCCATTTCAGCACATTACAACACGGATCCTCCTTTATTCTCTCATCCCTTGCTAAAGCAGTACCTCAGAGGGGCTAAAAGCATAAGATCGCCCCTGTGAGCACCAACACCAACTTGACCCCTCAATTTCATTTTGGAAAAACTGACCCTGCCACCTTTTGAGCCAGCCAATACAGCAGATCTAAAATTTTTATCATGGAAAACAGCTCTGCTCCTGGCAGTAACTTCAGCACGAAGAGTCTCAGAGCTACAGGCATTAATAGCAGTGGAACCTTTTATAATTTTTCATCTGGACAGGGTTTCTTTAAGGACAAACCCTACCTTTATGCCAAAGGTGGTATCTAGTGTGGCTCTTAACCAAACCATCCATTTGCCAACTTTTTATCCAAACCCCCAGAATAAAGGGGAAAAACTTCTGCACTCTTTGGACATACACAGGCAGCTACGCTTCTACTTGGACAAAACAAAAGCTTTCAGGAAAACTGAGCAACTGTTTGTAGCATATGCTGCAGGATCACAGGGTAAGGCTATCTCAAAGCAGACTATCTCCAAATGGATAGGACACTATACTGCTACACACAGCATGGAAAATCAGTCTCTAATAACATTAGGCCACATTCCACCAGGGCAACAGCCACTTCAACAGCCTTTCTCAGAGGAGTACCTACCAAGGAAATTTTGGAGGCTGCAACTTGGAGTTCAGTGCACACCTGTACCAAGCATTACCACTTGCCTCTTTACTCTAAATCCAGAGCAGGATTTTCCACTGCAGTTCTGCAGGGCCTCATAGCCAATCCTAACTCTTTATAGACCAGCCACCCAACCTTAGCTTTGGGATTCTACCCAAGTGTAATGACTGCAGCAGTGTAACACTGTGAACATAGTACAGTTTTGTACCTACCATAAATGTAGATGTTCGAGTGTACACCCTGCTACAGTCCAGGTTACCCTCCCTCCATCCCCTCTGACCTTCTGGCTAAATCTCTTCAATACCTTCGTGATGTATTTGCTTATAGCTGAAGGGATTTTGTGTTTGTGCAAGTTTACTCTATTTGGTACTAATTACTGACCACCTTTTTGGGGGCACCTGACATCTGGGGCAAGAAAAACTGAAGAAAATGGCATCGGTTGCATTATATATACCCCTGGCGCACTGACGTCAGGGAAGAAGTGACAGCAACCGACGCCGGACCAAGACTTTGGAATTCCAGCCGACTGCGGGGACCGCCTGATGACAGGATAGCCCAAGTGTGATTGACTGCAGCAGGGTGTACACTCGAACATCTACATTTATGGTAGGTACAAAACTGTACTTTCTCTGAACTGCCGTTTGACTTATCTACTGCGCCCAGGGTCTTCACAAAGTGCCTAGCTCCAATCATTGCATTTTGCTGGCAAAGAAATATTCAAATATACCCATACCTGGACGATTGTCTAATTCAGGCAGAAAGCCAGGACATGCTATTAAATCATCTGGCATTTGTAAAGAAATTGCTAACTTCTCTGGGGTACACCATAAACAAAAAGAAATCACATCTTGTACCCTGCCAACAAATTGTATTCCTGGGAGCAAGCTTGAATACAACTTCCCAGATGGCCTACCTCACGCCAGAGAAACAAGATGTTCATCTTGTTTCACTGTTGCAGTCATTACAGTTGGATTATCCTGCTGGCAGTCTACCCTCAGTCGGCCTGAGTTCCAAAGTCTAGGTCCGGTGTCGGTTGCTGTCACCTCCTCCCTGACGTCAGTGCGCCGGGGGTATAAAAGATGCAGCCGACGCCATTTTCTTCAGTCTTTCTTGCCGTGCGGTGCGCGAAACAAAAGCAGTTCGCAAGTGCCGGTTGGCCGACTCCTGAAATTTTCAAATTCGAATTTCAGATCCGAAGTCTTCATTAAAGTTAAGTACCCCGTTGGGGAAACTTTTTTCTTGCTCCAGACCGATGTCAGAAAAAGTTAATAATTGTATTTCTTGTGGGAAGCAAATACCTCATAAGGATTTTCATTCTTACTGTATTCCTTGCCTAGGCCCTGACCACGACGTTGCTAGTTGTCGGTTTTGTACTAGATTTAACCAATGCACTATTAAGCGTCTGTACGATTTTGCATTTCATTACTTTGGTAGAAGATTCAATTATATAATGCCGTCGTAACAGCCGACTACTGGAGTTTATAAAAAGCGCAAAGAAAAGGACAGGCATCCGAGGTCCAAAACTGACGACAAGGCTTCCGCTAGGCCTATCGCCGGTTCTCAGTGAGCCGCTTTCGCAGCCCCTGATGCCCGCTACCTCAGAGCCACAGGCCGCTTCCGACTCTCACGTGGAGCTGACTAGGCCGCTGGAAACTCAAGGTATTGGACACTCGGAAACTGTTCCCTCAGATGGGTCCGGAGCCGCTGAGCAGGCATTGGCTTCTGAGGATGTTTTCAGGCCTACACAGTTATATGTGAAACCAACTTCAGCGGCAAAGACTAAAGCAGCTCTAAAGACAAAGAAACAAGTACAGCATTCTCCTGGACAGGCCACCATGCCTAAAAACAGATGCTTAAAATGGCCGAAGACCTAATTACTTTGATCAGGGGTTCCCATCCCCCTCCTGATAAGAGGCCTAGGCAAGAGATAGAATATGAATATTCAGATCAGGTTTCCATTTTGTCTGATTCCTCTTCTGAACAGGAATATCCTCTTCCTCCCTATGAGGATTCTGATGCTGAAGAATCTATCCCTTCAGCCTCTCCTCCTGAGGATTATTCTTTTGGGGAGACCCTGCATACTATGAGGGAGCATTTCCACTGGGAGAGCCAAGATTACTCAGAATCTAAGAAAAGGCTCAGAGACTTCCTTTTATTACCTCAGCACAGGCCCCTTGCTATCCCTCCTGTTTTAGACATTGTAGATGATGTATTTTCAGAGTCCGGCCTGACTCTTTACCACCAGCTCCTGTTAAGCCAGACAGATACTACAGGGTTCCTGATTCACATATATTTCTTTATAAAAACCCTGCTGCTGACCCAGAAACTATCTCTCAGGGTCCTAAAGGGGTCAAGGCTTCCACTGCAAAAAACCCTATCCCCTCTGATAGGGATTCAAGGGCTCTGGACAGATGGGGGAAAAAGATTTATACTTCTGCTACCTTGGCTGTAAGAGCTTTAAATTGCCAGTTTCACATGCTTAAATATCAGCAATATCTTATGTCACTGCTTAAACAGAAAATGATGACAAATTCAGAATATGCAGAAAACAAAGAAATGCAGGATTTTTTGCATGCAGCTGAACAATGGGAAAGCATACTTTGCAATGTGGTTTTGATTCTCTAGAGGCCTCCTGCAGAGCAGCAGTTACAGGCTCTGTCATTAGGAGACATGCTTGGTTAAAAGAACAGAATCTGCCTGATCATGTTAAAGCAAAACTATTAGATGCTCCATTACAGCATGATACCTTGTTTGGTGTTAAAGCAGAAGAGGTGTTGAAGAAAACGGAGGACAAAGCTAAGTCTATCCAAACAGTCAAGGATTTCTTGCAGGTACAGCCTCCCAGATTTAGCAGGAACTGGCCTACAAAGAATTGGTCCTTTCTAGTGTCAGACAGGCCACAAAGAGGCAGATACAGACACCCCAGAGGCAGATCACAACCCCAAGGCTCATACAGGCCTAAACAATGGGGTGCTTCTACCTCCAAAAGCGGAGAGGAAAAATCACAGCCATACAGGAAACAGTCTCAATGACTTTTTCCTGCCAGCACCAAGCACTTATCTTCTGGCAGCCCCTTTGGGGGGAAAACTAGCACTTTTTTCACAAAATTGGCACATGATCACCCAGGACAAATGAGTATTAAATATCGTAACACACGGCTACAGGTTCCACTTTCACACCCTGCCAAAGCCAAATGGTATGCCAGACCTGCCACGCAATCAATGGGCAGAGGCACAAAAACAGGTTTCATCCCTCATGGACATGAGAGCCATTCAGCTAGTACCACAGCAAGAGTAGGGACTAGGATTCTACTCAAGGCTATTCTTGGTGCCTAGAAAGGACAAAGCCTAGAGACCAATACTAGACCTGTCTATCCTAAACACATTCCTGGATATTCCAAAATTCAAAATGTTAACTCTGCAGCAGCTTCTGCCCATGCTGGGCAAGAAGGCTTGGCTTGTGACTTTAGACCTAAAAGAGGCATACCTGCCATGTCCCAATCAGACAATCATGCAGAAGATACCTCAGATTTATAGCTGGCTCAATGCACTACCAATTCTCTGCACTGCCCTTTGACTTATCTACTGCGCCCAGGGTCTTCACAAAATGCCTGGCACCAGTAATTGCATTTTGCAGACAAAGAGGAATACAAATATATCCTTACTTGGACGACTGCCTTATTCAAGCAGAGACCAAGGGCATTCTACTACAGCATTTGGCATTTGTAAAAAGATTACTTTTAGGTCTAGGGTACACAGTAAACGAAAAGAAATCAAAACTCGTACCCTCTCAAGAGATAATAATCCTGGATGCAAGCTGAAATACAACTGCCCAGATGGCTTATCTCAAGCCAGACAAACACAGACAACTGACTACTTATTTCAAAATGTTGGCAACAAAGACACAGTTATCTGCAAGAAAAATTCTGCAGGCCTTGGGTTTCATGGCATCCTGCATTCTGCTAATTCCATAAGCAAGACTGCATATGAGGAAACTTCAATGGTATCTAAAAAGTGTTAGGACTCAACATTGCCACAGCCTGGAAACAATAGTTACCCTCATTCCCTGCCTGCAACAGGAGTTACGATGGTGGGCAAAATCCTGTCACCACAACACGGGACAGCCATTCACCTTACCCACAGCCAGGCAGACATTGACAACAGATGCATCAGATTATGCCTGAGGGGCCCATATGTCAGGAAGATGTATTCAGAGCACATGGTCCGCAAGTCAAATGTATCTACGTATCAATCAAAAAGAGATGCAAGCTGTTCAGAATGCCCTGACAGCCTTCAAGGATCTACTTCATCCAGGACACCTACTGATAAAGACGGACAATACTACAGTCATGTGGTACATCAACAAGCAGGGAGGCACACATTCCTACCCCCTCTGCAGGCTAGCCATGAACTTGTGGGACACAGCATTGACTTACCAAGTACATCTGCAAGCACAATTCCTGCCAGGAAGGACAAATACTCTGGCAGACGAACTAAGCAGAAACCTAATGGATCCCCACGAGTGGAAATTGGATCCACAAGTCTTCAGCATGATAACAAGGACCTGGAGATGCCCGAACATAGACCTATTTGCCTCCCCTCACAACTACCAACTACAGAGATTCTGCACAAGGACTTATCACAAGCAAGCATGTAAAGTGGATGCTCTATCTTTCAGCTGGAAAAATCTAACCGTATATGCCTTTCCTCCTCTGCCTCTCCTCCCCAAGGTACTCCTCATGGTCAGACAAGAGAAACCAAAAATGATACTGATTGCCCCAGACTGGCCCCGCCAGCACTGGTACCCAATCCTAAAGAGCTTGTCTCAATGCCCAGCTTGGACATTACCTCAAATTCCTCACTTATTGACCCAGCAAGACAGTCAGATACTGCACAGCCAACTCAGGACCTTAAACCTGGCAGCATGGCAGATAATGTAACCATTCAAGACACACCTCTCTCTAAAGCAGTGATGGATGTTATTTTGGAGGCCAGGAGGCCTAGCACCAGAAAATCTTATGCAGAAAAATGGAAGAGATTCTGTGCTTGGAATCAGGCACAAGGTATACTGACACGATTATTCCAAATATTCCTCAGATTTTGCAATACTTAACTGAGATGCTTGATAAAGGCCTTTCCTTTTCATCAATTAAAATTCATGCCTCTGCCATTTCAGCTCATTACAATACAGAACCACCTATTTTTCTCATCCATTACTAAGGCAATACCTCAGAGGGGCCAAAAACATAAGACCTCCAAGGAGAGCACCAATACCTGCATGGGACCTCAACTATGTCTTGGAAAAACTCACACTGCCTCCATTTGAGTCAGCCTCTGCAGCTGATATAAAATTCTTATCCTGGAAAACAGCTCTGCTCCTAGCAATAACCTCCGCTAGACGAGTCTCAGAGTTACAGGCACTCTTGGCTGTGGAACCTTTTATCATTTTCCATCCAGACAGGGTTTCTCTGAGGACAAACCCTACATTTATGCCTAAGGTAGTGTCCAGTGTGGCCCTTAGCCAAACAATACATTTGCCTACCTTTTATCCAAATCCACAGAATAAGGGTGAGAGAATTCTGCATTATTTGGACATTCACAGGCAGCTACGCTTCTACTTGGACAGAACCAAAGCTTTCAGAAAGACTGAACAACTTCTAGTGGCATATGCTGCAGGATGACAAGGAAAAAGCCTATCTCAAAGCAGACTGTTTCAAAGTGGATAGGCCACTGCATTCGTTTCTGCTATTCACAGCATGGCAAATCAGTGCCTAAGGGCATTAGGCCACATTCAACCAGAGCAGCAGCCACTTCAGCAGCCTTCCTCAAAGGAGTACCAACCAAAGACATCTTAAAGGCTGCAACTTGGAGTTCACTGCATACTTTTGCATACTTTTACAAAGCACTGTCATTTTCCTCTCTACTCTAAATCCAGGGCAGGCTTTGCCACTGCAGTTCTGCAGGGCCTGATAGCCTCTCCTAATCCTGTTTAGCACCAGCCTCCCAACCTTAGCTTTGGGATTCAACCCAATTGTAATGACTGCAGCAGTGAAACACAATGAACATAGTACAGTTGTGTACCTACCATAAATGTAGATGTTAGAGTGTATTCACTGTTGCAGTCCAGGTTACCCTCCCACCATCCCCCTTTTTCTTTGCTGGGACTTATCTGTAATTCTCTATTCTATACAACCTATGTGGTGTATTTGCTTGTAGATGAAGGAAAAGTTGTTTTTTGTGCATGCATGCTTATTGGCATAATTTAGCCTACCTTTTTAGGGGCACCTGACATCTGGGGCAAGAAAAACTGAAGAAAATGGCGTCTGCTGCATCTTTTATACCCCTGGCGCACTGACGTCAGGGAGGAGGCGACAGCAACCGACGCCGGACTTAGACTTTGGAACTTGGGCCGACTACGGGTGGCCTGCCAGCAGGATAACCCAATTGTAATGACTGTAACAGTGAATACACTTGAACATCTACATTTATGGTAGGTACACAACTGTACTTTCATTTGACAGCCTGCTTCAAACTACTGGCCACAAAGACCCAGCTATCTGCAAGGAAAATACTGCAAGCCCTGGGGTTCATGGCGTCCTGCATTCTACTAATTCCATATGCAAGACTGCATATGAGGAAACTACAATGGTATCAAAAAAGCCTATGGTGTCAACATTCTCAGGATTTAGAATCAATGATTCCTATCATACCTTGTCTACAGATAGAGTTCCTTTGGTGGGCAGAGGCATTCCACCAAAACAAGGGACTGCCATTCACTCTACCCCCTGCTGCCCAAACCCTAACAACAGACGCATCAGACTATGCATGGGGGGCTCACTTGGCAGGCAGTGCATTCAGGGCAAATGGAACCCAAGTCAAATGCACCTGCATATCAATCAAAAAGAAATGTTAGCTGTACAGAGTGCTCTGACAGCCTTCAAGGACCACATTCTTCCAGGACGGTTATTGGTAAAGACGGACAACACTACTGTTATGTGGTACATAAACAGGCAGGGGGGAACCCACTCATACCCTCTCTGCAGATTAGCCATGGCTGTGTGGAACACAGCCTTGAGCTACCAAGTGCACCTACAGGCTCCATTTCTGCCAAGAAAGCTAAATACACTGGCAGACGATCCAAGCAGAAATCTCATGGACCCACACGAATGGAAACTGGAACCAAAGATATTCAACATGTTGGGAAACAAATGGGGGAGCCCAGAGATAGACCTGTTTGCCTCCCCCCAGAACTACCAATTGGACAAATTCTGCACAAGGACTCCCCACAAGCAAGCTTGAAAAGTGGATGCCCTGTCCTTCTCCTTGAAAAACCTATCGGTTTATGCCTTTCCCCCTCTGCCTCTCCTCTCCAAGGTACTACTAAAGATCAAACAGGACAAACCAAGGAAAGTACTGATTGCACTAGACTGGCCACGTCAACATTGGTACCCCCTCTTGCTCAGTGTGTCACTGCTGACACCATGGCACCTGCCTCAGACCCCTGCTCTGCTGTCCCAGCAGGAGGGCCAGATTCTGCACCCACACCTTCAAACCCTGAACTTGGCAGCCTGGCTAATTACCTGATCTCTCCGTTACCATCCCTCAGTAGGCAAGTGATGGATGTCATTCTGGAAGCAAGGAGGCCTAGTTGTAGAAAATCTTATGCTGAAAAATAGAAAAGATTCTGTTCCTGGAGCCAAACTCAGGGGATGGGCACAGCAGCACCAATTTACCTAAGATTATTCAATACTTAACTGAGATGCTTCACAAGGGCCTTTCCTTTTCCTCCATCAAAATTCATGCCTCTGCCATTTCAGCTCATTACAATACAGAACCACCCCTCTTCTCTCACCCACTGCTGAAGCAATTCCTCAGAGGGGCCAAAAACTTAAGACCACCCAGGAGAGCCCCTACTCCAGCCTGGGGCCTTAACTTTGTATTGGAAAAGCTCACTCTACCCCCTTTGAGCCAGCTGCAAATGCAGAGTTGAAATTCCTTTCTTGGAAAACAGCCTTCCTTCTAGCCATCACTCCAGCAAGAAGGGTGTCTGAATTACAGACCCTCATGGCTGTGGAGCCTTTCATCATCTTTCATGCGGACAGGGTGTCCCTTACGACCAGTCCTTCCTTCATGCCCAAGGTGGTATCCAGTGTGGCCCTTAATCAATCCATTCGTTGGTCAACCTTCTTTTCTAATCCACAGAACAAAGGGGAACGAATACTGCACTCCTTGGACGTGCACAGACAACTTAGATTTTACTTGGACAGGACTAAACCTCTCCGGAAATCTGAACAGCTGTTGGTTGCATATGCTGTAGGGGCAGAGAAGAAGGCCATTTCAAAGCAAACGATTTCTAAGTGGATAGGCCATTGCATTCATTTCTGCTATAAGCACCATGGAAAACCTACCCCACAGGGGGTAAGACCACATTCAACCAGGGCTGCATCTACCTCTACAGCCTTTCTCAGAGGTGTCCCCACCAGGGACATCCTAGAAGCTGCTACCTAGAGTTCTATACATACCTTCACCAAGCATTACCACATGCCAATTTTCTAAACCCAGAGCTGGCTTTGCCACTGCAGTCTTGCAGGGCCTTTTAGCTGGTCCTAATGCTAATTACCTCCTCCCATCCTTGGCTTTGGGAATCTACCCAAATGTGATGACTGCAACAGTGAAACATGAAGAACATAGTACAGTTGTGTACACTTAACATAAATGTAGATGTTCGAGTGTATTCACTGTTGCAGTCCTGGTTACCCTCCCTCCAGCCCCCAGACTTCTATTGACTATACCTCTATTCTTGTTTACTATGCTTAAAGCTTTTTGGTGCGTTTGCTTTTTTGTTGGAGGTGTAACCTTGTATATAATTGTTTTCCATTATGGGGGCACCTGGCATCTGTGGCAAGAAAAACTGATGTAATGGTGTCGGCTGTATGCTTTATACCCCTGACGGAAGATGGGACAGCAACCGATGCAGGACCCAAGACTTTGATAATCAGGCCGACTGAGGGCTACTGCAAGCAGATAGTCCCCAAATGTGATGACTGCAACAGTGAATACTCTTGAACATTTACACTTATGGTAAGTGTCCACAACTGTACTTTCTCCGTGTCTGAATAAATATTTGATCCGTTTCCTAGGGTCTTGTTAAAGGATGATGTTCTTCATGTTTCACTGTTGCAGTCATCACACTTGGGTTATCTGCCTGTAGGTAACCCTCAGTTGGCCCGAATACCAGAGTCTTGGTATTTCTGCCTCGGATGCTATCACTTCTTCCATGATGTCAGGTCGTCAGGGGTATAAAAACAGGCAGCCGACGCCTTTACATCAGTTTTTCTTGCCGAGGAGGAACGTGAAGCAGTTCGCAAGTGCCGGTCGGCCGCTACCTGAAATTTTCGTTTTTCGTGTTGATAATCCTTAAGTCTTCTAAAGCGAAGTACCCCATTGGGGATCCTTTTTTCTTGTTCTAACTGATGACAGAAAAAGTTAACATTTGTCTTGCCTGTGGAAAGCAAATACCTCACAGAGATTTTCATTCTTACTGCGTCACCTGTTTAGACCAAGACCACGATGTCCCTCGCTCTCAGTTATGTGCCTTAACGCCCGAACCATTCGTCATTGGGATATTTTTGTTGATAAATTCTTTCTCTCTCGATTTCCATATTCCGAAATGGCTTCGGTAAGCAGATCTTCCAAAAAAATGTAAGGATAAAGTCAGAGACACACCACATAGATCAAAAACTGACGACAGCGCTTCCGTTAAGCTAGTCACCAGTCCGCCGGTACTCAGGCACCTTTGCAGCCCCTGATGCCCACTTCTGTGGATTCGCATGCCTCTGCTGAGACCCATTTGGAGTCCGGTGTGCCACGAGGTGTTTCTTCGACTATGGAACGAGCAGATGTCTCTATCTTGGATGGGTCTTCAGCTGCTGTGCAGGCACCGGATTCTGAGGCTGTTTTCCGACCTACCAATGTTCGAATCAAACCAACTTCTTTTTTAGCCAAAACTACTGAGTTTCTTAGGCCCAGAGTATACACTACGCTTAGAAAACCGACCAAAGCGCATGCTCAGGCCCCCCATACCACAAAACCAAATGCTTAGAATGGCTGAAGACCTTATAATACTAATTAGTGGAAGCCGGCCTTCCCCTGCTAAGAGACCAATAATTCAGTTGCCTTCAGATTCTACAGACCAGGAGTCCAATGACTCTGACCTTCCTGAGTATCAGGACATGCCCTTATCAGCCTATGAGTATTCAGATGCAGAGGAATCCATTCCCTCTGCCTCCCCTCCAGAGGATTTCTCTTTTGGTGAAACCTTGCGTACTTTAAGAGAGCATTTCCTTTGGGAATGCCAAGACTGTCCTCAGTCGAATAAAAGAATCAGAGAATTTTTAGAGCCACCTCATCACAGGCCTTTAGCTATTCCCCCTGTCCTGGATGTTGTGGATGATATTTTCATGGAATCCAGTTTTACTCCAGACACCTTACCTCCGGCCCCTAGGAAACCTGACAGGTGCTACAGAGTACCTGATTCCCACAAGATGTTCTTCGTGTTTCAGTGTTGCAGTCATCGTATGCGTCGGTTGCTGTGTCATCTTCCGTGACTTCAGGTAGTCAAGGGTATAAAGCATGCAGCCGACTCCATTACATCAGTCTTTCGTGCCGTGCCCGTAGCAGAAGCAGTTCGCAAGTGCCGGTCAGCCGACTCCTGAAATTTTCATTTTCGAGTTTCAGAACCGAAGTCTTCAACTAAAGCCAAGTACCCCATTGGGGAATCTTTTTCTTGCTCTAAACCGATGTCAGAAAGTCAATAATTGTATTTCTTGTAGAAAGCAAATGCCTCCTAAAGATTTTCATTCGTACTGTATTCCTTGCCTAGGCCCTGACCACAACATACCTCCCTGTCGGTTTTGTACCTTATTTAAACCACAAACTATTCTTTGTCGGTACATTTTCACTTCTAAATATTTTGGTGCTCGATTCAATTATCCAGATATGTCTTCGGTAAGCCATCCGACTACCGACATTCCAAAAAAACGCAAAGGGAAAGACAGAGACAGGCCGCCTATGTCCAAAGGTGCCGATGACGCTTCTCCTAAGCTAGTCGCCAGTTCGCCGGTACTCAGTGAGGTGCTTTCGCAGCCTCTGATACCTGCTACTTCAAATTCGCAGGCCTCTACTGAGACCCATTCGGAGTCCGGTATGCCGCGAGATGCTTCAACTGTGGAACCTGCGGATGTCTCTACCTTGGATAGGTCTGGAGCTGCTGTGCAGGCACCAGCTTCTGTGGGTGTATACAGGCCTACTGACTTGCATATTAAACCAACGCCATCTTCTTCTTTTAGGCCTAAAACTCAAACTGTGCCTAGGAAACCGATGCCCAGACTGCATGGTCAGGCCTCTATGCCTAAAAAACAAATGATAAGAATGACTGAATACCTTATCACTTTAATCAGGGGAAGCCAACCTTTCCCCTGTAAGAGACCTAGGACTGAATTTGCTTATGATACTTCTGACCAGGATTCTGAAATTTCTGTCTCAGATGACCAGGATTTATCCTTATCTACCTATGAGGATTGTGATGCAGAGGACTCTATTCCCTCTGCTTCTCCCCTAGAGGATTTTTCTTTTGGTGAAACCTTGCATACCCTTAGGGAGCATTTTCATTGGGAAAGCCAGGATTACTCTGATTCTAAAAAGAGGCTTAGAGATTTCTTACTTCTGCCCCAACACAGGCCTTTAGCTGTCCCTCCTGTGCTGGACATTGTTGACGATGCCTTTTCGGAATCTAACTTGGCCCCTGACTCTTTACCTCCTGCTCCCAGAAAACCTGATAGATATTACAAGTTTCCTGATTCTCACAAGTTCCTTTTTAAAAATCCTACTGCGGATCCACCCAAGGGCATTAAGGCTACTACTGCCAAAAATCTTGCCCCCTCTGATAGAGATTCCAGGGCCCTGGATAGATGGGGTAAGAAGGTATACACCTCTGCAACCTTGGCCATCAGGGCCTTAAATTGCCAGTTTCATAATTGAAAGTAGCAGCAGCATATTTTTGGATTGCTTAAACAGGAAATGATGTTGATTCCTGATTGTGCTGAAAATAAGTATTTAAAGGATTTAATGCATTCTGCTGAACAGGTTGGAAAACATACTTTGCAATGTGGTTTTGATTCCCTAGAGGCATGTTGCAGTGCTGCTGTCACTGGGTCTGTAGTTAGAAGGCATGCTTGGCTTAAGGAGCAATCTTTGCCAGATCATGGTAAAACTAAATTGCTGGATGCTCCCTTAAATCAGGACCGCCTGTTTGGCAACAAAGCAGAAGAAGTTCTTAAAAAGATGGAGGAAAAAGCTGAATCTATGCAAACTGTTAAAGATTTCTTACAAGTGCAGCCTCCTAGATTTAGTAGGCATTGGCCCTCAAACAATTGGTCTTTTCCTGCCTCTTCCAGGCCTTTTCAGTTCAAACCCAGAGCCAGCAGAACACCCAGGCTTCAATCCCAGGGTACACACAGGACTAAGCAGTGGGGGGGGGGGCTCCCTTTTCCAAATCAGGGAGTAGGAAGACTCCCCCCTATGGTAAGCTGTATGAATGACTTAACTTTAAAACTTCCAAGTTCTTCTCAACTGACTGCTCCTTTGGGGGGGAAAGATTGCTCTGCAAGCAAAAACTGGGAACTCATTACCCAGGACAAATGGGTTTTAAACATAGTTCCCCAAGGATACAGATTTCATTTCCTCACGTTACCAACCCCAAACGGTTGGCCAGATCTACCCCAAAATCAGTGGCAGAGGCTCAAAAGCAAGTACTCTCTCTCCTAAGATTAAAGGCTATTCAGGCTGTACCAGAAGTGGAAAAGGGACAAGGTTTTCTACTCAAGACTTTTCCTGGTACCCAGAAAAGACAACTCATGGCGTCCTATCCTGGACGTGTCTATCCTAAACACCTTTTTGATGATTCCAAAATTTAAGATGCTGACTCTTCACCACTTGCTTCCCATGATAGGCAAAGATGCCTGGTTGGCAACACTGGATTTTAAGGAAGCCTACCTGCACATCCCAGTCAGGGAATCTTGCAGAAAATACCTACGCTTCAAAGCAGACTGCATGCACTGTCAGTTCTCTGCACTACCCTTTGGCTTATCTACTGCATCCAGGGTATTCAAAGTGCCTATCTCCAGTCATTGCATTTTGCAGGCAAAGAAATATTCAAATATACCCATACCTGGACGATTGTCTAATTCAGGCAGAAAGCCAGAGCATACTTCCAAGTCATTTGGCATTTGTACTAAAGGTGTACACCATAAACGAAAAGAAATCACATCTGGTACCCTGTCAACAAATTATATTCCTGGGAGCAAGCTTGAACACAACTTCCCAGATGGCTTTCCTCACGCCAGAGAAACAAATTAATTTGACAACTTACATCAAACTAGTGGACACAAAAGCCCTGCTGTCTGCAAGGCAAATACTGCAAGCCTTGGGGTTCATGGCCTCGTGCATTCTACTAATTCCATATGCAAGACTGCATATGAAAAACTGAAGAAACAGAGTGCAAACAAATCCAAGTAGCCAAAGCCTTAACGCAATTTAATATTCAACTTTAAAAACAGCGTTTTCGCTACTAAAACCATGTAGCTTCATCAGAGGCAAACAAACACAGAAAAAGGCGCCAAACAAAATTTATAAAAGTGGCTGCCTAATTAAAATCAGCTGAAGTATATTACATCACTTCCTTGCATAGCTCAATTGTCAACAAATACTTGTTACTAAAGCACATTATATCAATAACTGTAACATCATCAAACAAATTGTAAAAACCATTTACACATATAAACCTTAATAAAACATGGATTAATGCATTATAAGAATGTAATTAAAAATATACATGTTATGAAAAAATTTTTTAAACATATATTTTTGTTTTTATGTAAAAAGTCTGTTAAAGATATTTACTTAAATTCATAATGCATATTTTAATTCATTGCCTAAGGCATTTAAAATTATGTATAAGTAAAACCAATGTATATATGTATGTAAAAAACATACTGTATATCAGAACTAAATTCTAACCTGGACTGTACATTAGTTATAAGACCAGAATAATGGTAACACAATGAAGGATACAGAGAAATAAATTAGGGAATATAGTGAACCCAACTATAAATAACATAGCTAATCAGCGGAGGTAAGATCTATATTTCAATACCGGCGCAATATTGCAGCTCTCATTTAAGCCAGGTGTGTTAAAAGCATCTAATTTGAGCTGCCATTGCAGTTCCAAAATTTCTAAAAGTAAAGAAATGGGGCCTCCCCTGATAGATTTATGTTTACAATCAATGCCCATAAACACAAAGCTATGTCCTAAATTAGAGGAAACATGCTTGGCAAGAGCATTTTCACATTTGTTATTCCTTATTGCATATATATGCTGGTATATGCGCTCCCTGAATTTTCTGTCCGTCTTTCCAACATAGAAAGACGGACAACAGACACAGAGAGCGACATATATAACAGATTTTGTATTGCAATCAATTCTACTGTTTATCCAATATTTGTTGTTTCCAATAACAAATGAGCTCCCTGTACGCAAAACATGACACCAATTACATATCCCACAAGTAAAACATCCTTTTGTTTTTTGGAATGTTTTAACTGAACCTGATGTTTGCAGTAATTCCTTAATATTTTGACCTCTTCTAAATGTAATCTTTGGTTTATCACCTAGTTTTTCAACCAAGAATGAATTATTGGTGATGAAATACCAGTTTTTGTAAATAATATCTGATATTTCTTTGGAACTTAAGGAAAAAACTGTGGAAAAGGACAAAGAAAAATCCCTTCTAGGTTCCTCAGTGCATGTGACAGGAACAATATCTAAATTTGCCCCTTCTGTTGATGTATCTTGCTGGTTAACTGTGGCAGGTCCTTTATCGGAAATAAGGGGAGATAATATACCATTCATTCTTTTGTTGGTAACTTCCAAAATCGCTTCGTCAATAGTTAACAATGGGTAACCCCTGTCTAAGAAGAATTTTTTAAGTAACATACACTCTTCCTCAAACTCTTTTAATTCACTACAAATCCTGACTGCTCTTATTAATTGCCCTTTTACAATAGCTTTTTTCAATTTGTATGGATGGGCACTTGTGTAGTGTAGGAATGAGTTAATGTAAGTTTCCTTACGGAAAATAGATGAAGTGAACCTATTATTCATTATGTCCTTCTTCAGCTTGACATCCAAGTAATCTATCTCATGGTTGTCGAACTTAGAAGTAAACCTTAGGAATGTTGTAGTACTATTAAAGTATTCCATCAAAAGACGTGCCTCTTCTTCGTTGCCCTTGAACAGGATAAAAATGTCGTCAAGGTACCTTGTGTAAAAACTTATCTTGTTTTTACATAATGGGTTATTTAGAACGAAATTCCTCTCCCAGTGTGCCATGAACAAGTTGGCAACAATGGCGCCACAAGGAGAACCCATGGCAACACCTTGTTTCTGGATAAAGAAATCTTTACCAAAAACAAAGAAATTAGAGGATAACACTATATCCAGTAATTCTGTGATGTTATTAATAACTTCCCTTGGTGTTTTAAATTCAGACAATAGTAACTCCAGCCACTCTATAGCCTCCAAATGGGGTATAGAAGTATATAAGTCTACGACGTCGACTGTGACGAAGTTAAGTTCACTGTCAAAAGGTACATTATTAATATTTTCTAAGAAACTCCATGAGTCCCTACAAATACTTGGAATATATTCCAAGTATTTTTTTAATAGGGAATCAATATATTTGGCTGCTGGGTAGGAGATGGAAGACCTTCCGTCTACCAATGCCCTCATGGGTGGGTCCCCAAGATTCTTATGAATCTTGGGTATCCCAAACATGACTGGTATTCTAGGTTGAGTGATGTTAATATACTCAAAGGTCTCGAGGTCTATCCTCCCCTCGATAAAAAGGTCCCTAAAATACCCCTTAGTCCTATGAATACTAGTATTCATCTCATTAAGTGATGAGTGACTATATGCTTGTGTATCCAAAACTTGGGACATTTTTTCATTGTACAAATCATGTTCAAAGACAACTAATCCCCCACCTTTGTCAGGTTTCATAACCCTGACAGACGATTCCTTAAGCTGGTTTAAGGCCTGCAATTGTTCTGTTGTTATATTAAAAGTGCTTTTATGCAAGCCTCTAGTATTGTGTAAGTGCCTGATATCTAATTCACATGCATTTTCAAAAATACGCAAACCTACATGTAACGGGGGGTTAAAGATGCTAGGAAGTTTGGTAGCTGCCCTTTCTACATCATTGGAGTTGTTAAACAGTAGCTTTAAGTTAAGCTTCCTAACATAGCACTTCAAGTCAATAAGGACCTTAGCCACATCAAAATTTCTTGATGGAACAAAATTATAGCCTAAGGAAAGTAACTCGATTAGCTCTGGTTCAAAAGACAATGATGTAAAATTGTATATGGTGAAATCACCTTTTTTATTTTTAACTATACTAGGGCCATCAGTACTTCCTAAAAAACTAGCATCAACTGTTATTTCTTCCAATTCCTGTTCTTCATCCTCCCCTGGTTCAGATTCGGCCCTTTCCCTAAAAAATGTGTATTCCCATTGCTTGATGAATTATTCTTTGGGATATTGGTGTTAGGATGTGGGACCTCATTAACACCTCCTTTATTCTTATTTCTACTACTTCTACGTAGTACATTGGAGTAGGCTGTGGAAGTTGTAGCTTCCCCCTCATCCAAAATTTGTGTATCAGTATCTAAACCCTTATCATGACTAGAAGCCAAGTCATCTTCCTGAATACCTGGCTTGGATAATTTAGGGTACGCTGTGTCGGAAGAATAAACTAGCCTATCTCTGAAAAGTTTCTTAGTTTTCTGCGTTTTAAGTTTTGCCATATAAGAGTCGATGCTAGCAAAGATACGTTCGTAATCATATCTAAATTTCTCAAATGTTGAAAACAATCTAATATCATCATCTAAAATTTTTATCTCAAGACTGCATATGAGGAAACCACATTGGTATCTAAAAAGCCTATGGTGTCAACATTCTCAGGATCTAGAAGCAATGATTCCTTTCATACCTTGCCTATGGTTAGAATTCCTTTGGTGGGCATGCCACCAAAACAAGGTATTACCATTCACTCTACCCCCTGCCACCCAAACCCTAGCAACCGACGCATCAGACTATGCATGGGAGGTTCACCTGGCAGGGAAGTGCATTCAGGGCAGATGGAACCCAAGTCAAATGCACCTGCAAATCAATCAAAAAGAAATGTTAGCTGTACAGAATGCTCTGACAGCCTTCAAGGACCACATTCTTCCAGGACAATTAATGGTAAAGACGGGAAACACCACTGTTGTGTGGCACATAAACAAGCAGGGGGGCACTCATTCTTACCCCCCTCTGCAGACTAGCCATGGCTCTGTGGAACACAGCCTTGAGCTACCAAGTGCATCTACAGGCTCAATTCCTTCCAGGAAAACTAAATACACTGGCAGATGAACTAAGCAGAAATCTCATGGACCCACACGAGTGGAAACTGGAACCAAAGATTTTCAACATGTTGACCAACAAATGGGGGATCCCAGATATAGACTTGTTTGCTTCCCCCAAGAACTACCAATTGGACAGATTCTACACAAGGACTCCCTACAAACAAGCTTGGAAAGTGGATGCTCTGTCCTTCAGCTGGAAAAATCTATCAGTGTATGCCTTTTCTCATCTGCCTCTCCTCTCCAAAGGGCTACTAAAGATCAAACAGGACAAACCAAAGGTGATACTGATTGCACCAGACTGGCCACGCCAACACTGGTGTACCCCCTCTTGTGCAATGTGTCACAGCTGGCCCCATGGCACCTACCTCAGACCCCTACCCTGCTGTCTCAGCAGCAGAGCCAGATTCTGCATCCCCAACTTCAAACCCTGAACTTGGCAGCCTGGCTAATTATCTAATCTCTCCGTTACCATCCCTCAGTAAGCAAGTGTTTGCTGTCATTTTGGAGGCAAGGAGGCCTAGTACTAGAAAATCTTATGCTGAAAAATGGAAAAGATTCTGTGCCTGGAACCAAACTCAAGGGATGGCCACAGCAGCCCCAATTTACCTCAGATTCTTCAATACTTAACTGAGATGCTTCACAAGGGCCTTTCCTTTTCCTCCATCAAAATTCACACCTTAGCCATTTCAGCTCATTACAACACAGAACCACCCCTCTTTTCTCACCCATTACTCAAGCAGTTCCTCAGAGGAGCCACAAACTTAAGACCACCCAGGAGAACCCCAACTCCAGCCTGGGACCTTAATTTTGTATTTGAAAAACTCACTCTTCCTCCTTTTGAGCCAGCTGCAACTGCAGAGTTAAAATTCCTTTCTTGGAAAACAGCTTTCCTTTTAGCAGTCACTTCAGCAAGAAGGGTATCCGAATTCCAGGCCCTTATGGCAGTGGAGCCTTTCATCATCTTTCATGCGGGCAGGGTGTCCGTCAGGACCAATCCCTCTTTCATGCCCAAGGTGGTATCCAATGTGGCTCTTAATCACTCCATTCATTTGCCAACCTTCTTTTCTAATCCACAGAACAAAGGGGAATGGATACTGCACTCCTTAGATGTGCACAGACAACTTAGATTTTACTTGGACAGGACTAAACCTCAAAGGAAATCTGAATAACTGCTGGTGGCATTTGCTGCAGGGGCAGAGGGGAAGGCTGTTTCAAAGCAAACCATTTCTAAATGGAGAGGCCATTGCATTCATTTATGCTATAAGCACCATGGAAAACTTAGCCCACAGGGGATTAGACCCCATTCAACCAGGACTGCATCTACCTCTACAGCCTTTCTCAGAGGAGTCCCTACCAGAGATATCCTAGAAGCTGCTACTTGGAGTTCTGTACACACTTTCACCAAGCATTACCATTTGCCAGTTTTCTCCAAATCCAGAGCTGGCTTTGCCACTGCAGTCTTGCAGGGCATTATAGCTGGTCCTAATGTTATCTAAATTCCTCCTCCCATCCTTAGCTTTGGGAATCTACCCAAATGTGATGACTGCAGCACTGAAACACTAAGAACACAACCAAGAAAAACTGAATATACTAAAAATCCACAAGAGAACACAGCAAGCAGGCACGGAGAACCACCTGGGAGAAACAACTCCACAATAAGGCGAACAACCCAATAGCCAAAAAAGCAGAAGACCGTACTCCTCGATCAGCAAAAAAGTCCTTTATTAACGTTACACCACTGAAAGCACGTTTTCGTTGGAAATCCAACTTCATCAGATACAGCCCATTCCACTTCCACACATAATATACCATTGAATGCTTGATTGAATAATTAATTAAACACTTTTCTTAAAGTAAAACAAAGAACATAGTACAGTTGTGTACACTTACCGTAAATGTAGATGTTAGAGTGTATTCACTGTTGCTGTCCTGGTTACCCTCCCTCCAGCCCCCTGACTTCTTTTGGCTATACCTCTATTATCCTCTACTTTACTTAAAAGCGTTTTAGTGTATTTGCTTTTTTGTTGGAGGTATAACCTTCTATATATATATTTAATTGCTTCCCATTAAGGGGGGCACCTGACATCTGGGGCAAGAAAAACTGATGTAAAGGCATCGGCTGCATACTTTATTCCCCTGACTACCTGACGTCACGGAAGATGAGACAGCAACCGACGCAGGACCCAAGACTTTTTGATAATCAGGCCGACTGAGGGCTACTGCAAGCAGATAACTCAAATGCGATGACTGCAACAGTGAATACACTTGAACATCTACATTTATGGTAAGTGTACACAACTGTACTTTTCTTTTCAAGACTCCTACTGCTGTTCCAGAGATCATTTCCTAGGGACCTAAAGGTATTAAGGCTACTACAGCCAAAAATCCTACCCCTTCGGACAGGGATTCCAGAGCTTTAGACACATGGGGTAAGAAGGTATATACCTCTGCAACTCTTGCTATCAGGGCATTGAATTGCCAGTTTTACATGCTGAAGTACCAGCAACATATTATGGAACTCATTAAACAAAAAATGGTAATATTTCCAGATTGTGCAGAAAATAAAGATTTGCAAGAGCTTATGCATTATGCAAACCAAGTTAGTAAGCATACTTTACAGTTTGGTTTTGATGCCCTTGAACCATCTTCCAGGGCTGCAGTCACTGGCTCTGTACTGAGAAGACATGCTTGGCTGAAGGAGTAGACCTTGCCAGATCATGTCAAATCCAAATTACTAGATGCTCCTTTAAATAAGGACGTTTTGTTTGGCACCAAAGCAGAAGAAGCTCTTAAAAAGATGGAAGAAAAAGCTACATTAATGCAAACTGTTAAAGAATTGTTACAAGTGCAACCACCTCGATTCAGTAGGCATTGCCCTTCAAAACACTGGTCCTTTCCAGCCCCCTCCAGGCCTTCACAAACAAGACCCAGGGGAAACAGATCACACAGACTACAGTCTCAGTGTATGCGGAGAGCGAAGCAAGGGAGTGCTCCCACCCCTAAAACAGGGAGTGGTAAGCCACCTCCCTATGGAAAAAGTTCACAATGACTTCTCAACTCAACTTGCCCTTCATGCAAAAAACTGGATGTCCATCACTCAGGACCGATGGGTCCTCAACATTGTATCCCAGGGGTACAAATTTTATTTCCATTCACTGCCAACCCCAAGAGGGTTTCCAGACCTTCCTCCAAGCCATTGGGCAGAGGCTCAAAACCAAGTTCTTTCCCTGCTCAACATCAGAGCTATTCAGCCAGTTCCAGTAGAACAAAGGGGTCAGGGTTTCTACTCCAGACTATTCCTGTTTCCCAGAAAAGAGGGCTCTTGGTGCCCAATCCTGGATCTTTCAATTCTCAACACCTTCCTGGTGGTCCCAAAATTCAAGATGCTTACCCTGCAACAGCTTCTCCCTATGCTAGCCAAGGATGCCTGGTTAGTCACCCTAGATGTAAAAGAAGCATATCTGCACATCCCTGTTAGGGAATCATGCAGGAAATATCTACGTTTCAGGGCAGGATCTATGCAGTATCAGTTCTCTGCACTTCCCTTTGGCTTATCTACTGCACCCAGGGTATTCACAAAATGCCTGGCTCAAGCCATTGCATACTGCAGGTAGAGAAATATCCAGATGTACCCATACTTGGATGACTGCCTGATTTAGGTGGACAGCCAGGAATTGTTGCTTCAGCATCTGGCATTTGTAAAAAGCCTTCTCACTTCATTGGGGTACACCATCAACGAAAAGAAATCACAGCTGGTGCCCATTCAAAAGATTGTATTCCTGGGAGCAAGCTTGGACACAACTTCCTAGATGGAATTTCTCACTTCAGAAAAACAGGTCTATCTGACAGACTACTTCAAACAAATGGCCACCAGAACCCAGCTAACTGCAAGAAAAATACTGCAAGCCCTAGGGTTCATGGCCTCATGTATTCTGCTAATTCCATATGCAAGACTGCATATGAGGAAACTTCAATGGTACTTAGTCTTTGGTGCCAACATTCTCAGCACCTGTAAACAGTCATTCCTAACATGCCTTGTCTGAAGGCAGAGTTCCTTTGGTGGCAGAAGCATGCAACCACAACAAGGGACTGCATTTTACTCTACTCCATGCCACCCAATCCCTGACCATAGACTCATTAGACTATGCATGGGGGGCCCACATGGCTGGCAAATGCATTCAGGGCCACTGGAGCCCAAGCCAAATTCTCCTGCACATCAAAAGGAGATGTTAGCTGTACATAATGCTCTGACAGCTTTCAGATACCTAATCCTTCCATGACAACTGCTGATACAAACATTCAACACCACAGTTATGTGGTACATAAACAGGCATGGGGGAACTCATTCTTACCCACTCTGCAGGTTAGCCATGACTCTGTGGAGCACAGCTTTGGACAACCAAGTCCATTTACAAGCTCAATTCCTGCCAGGCAAACAAAATTCACTGGCAGACTTGAGCAGAAATCTCCTAGACCCAAACGAGTGGAAATTGGAGCCCAGCACCTTCAACCTTCTGATCCAGAGATGGGGGACCCCACATGTGGATCTCTGTGCCTCCCTCCACAACCACCAGTTAAGCAAATTCTGCACCATGACCACTCACAGCAGTGCCTGGAAGGTGGAAGCCCTATCCTTTCAATAGGAAAACCTCTCAGTCTATGCCTTTCCTCCTCTGCCCCTTCTCTCAAGATAAAAGAAGACAAGGCAAGGACAATTCTGATTGCCCTGGGGCCACGGCAGCACTGGTACCCACTCCTGTGCAGCCTGACAATGGTGTCACCCTGGCACCTACACCAGACCCCTACCCTGCTGTCACAGCAGGAGGGACAGATTTTGCATCCACAGTTGCAAACCCTAAATCTTGCAGGCTGGCTAATTCCTTGAATACCCCACCAACAACCCTAAGTAAACAGGTGCTGGATGTCATTCTTGAATCCAGAAGGCCTAGTACTAGGAAATCCTATGCAGAAAAGTGGAAAAGATATTGTTCTTGGATTCAGTCTAAAGGAAAGGACACAGCAGTGCCCTCCTTACCTCTAATCCTAGATTACCTAGCAGAGCTACTCCACAGAGGCTTATCCTTCTCCTCCATTAAGATTCATGCCTCTGCCAATGTCCTTCAAGGATGCATCTGCAGTCCTTACAAATGGGTTGTCCTGTCATCAGGCAGCCCTTCGGTCGGCCGAATTCCAAAGTCTGGGTCTGGCCTCGGCTGGTGTCGCACTTCACCCGACGTCATAGCTGCAGTTCTTCGGGTATAAAGGCATCAGCCGACGCCATTTTCCTCAGTCTTTCTTGCCGCGTGGCGCCCGAAGCAGAAGCTGTTCGCAAGTGCCGGTCGGTCAGATCCAGAGATTACTACTACCGAATACTACTTCGAAGACTTTTAAAAAGCTAAGTATCCCGTTGGGGACTCTTTCTTGCCTCAGCCGATGTCAGAAAAAGTGAATAACTGTTTAACTTGTGGGAAACAAATACCTCATAAAGATTTCCACTCTTACTGCTTACCTTGTTTAGGCCCAGACCACGACATAGCAGCTTGTTTAGCCTGTGCTTCTTTCAATCGACGGACGCTTAGACGTCGGTCGGAGTTTGCTGAACAGTTTTTCGGCTCTGATTTTGCGTACATAATGCCGTCGGATCCTCCGACTTCACAAGTTGTTAAGAAACGCAAAGAAAAGGACCGACACTCGCGGTCCGCGGTTTCGGCCGAAACCGCGGTTAAGCAAACCGCGAGTGTCTCGGTTTCGGCCGAAACCGAGCAAACGGTTCTATCTTCTGCCGAATCCATGACTACTACCGAGGCCCCTTCTAACCTGGTTGAATCGGCCTCTGAAATTCAACCTGCTACTGTGGTTTCACAAGAATTATCGGACACCATCCCTTTGGATGTTTCAACCCCTGCACGTGGTGCTGCTAGGCCTCCTGCAGCCATGTCCATAAAGGCCTTTGCCAGGGCTAAAGCAGCCAAAACTTCTAAGTCTGTGCCTGTTAAGACCCCCTCTCACAGGCCCAGTTCCAGTTCCCAAATGCTCACTCTGGCAGAGAGGATCTCATCTCTTTAATAAGGGGATCCCAATCTCACCCAGACAGGGCCTCTCAACCTCCTCCAGAAAAGAGACCTAGAGAAGAGCCCCGTGAGCCAGTGTCCTCAGATGATTCTTCTGATGATACAGACAATACAGACCATCCAGAGGCTCCTTTTTCTACTTATGAAGACTCCGATGCTGAGGAATCGATTCCTTCTGCCTCTCCACCAGAGGAATTTTCCTTTGGGGAAACCTTACATGCCATGAGAGAGCAATTCCAATGGCAGGGACAAGATTTCTCAGATTCAAGGAAAAGGCTTAGGACCTTTTTGCATTTACCACAACATAGGCCTTTAGCTATACCTTCAGTTCTTCCTGTTGTAGATGATGCATTTAATGATGCTTGCACTGCTCCTGATACTTTACCTCCAGCCCCTGCTAAGCCCGATAGGTTCTACAGGGTCCCGGACACACACCACCATTTATACAAGGCTCCTTTTGCAGATCCCAAGACTATCTCCCAGGGGCCTAAGGCAGTAGCTTCGACCTCAGTTAAAAACCCTCTCCCTTCTGAAAGGGAATCCAGGTCCTTAGAGAGATGGGGTAAAAAAGTATACACCTCTGCTACTCTCTCAGCTAGGGCATTGAACTGTCAGTTTCATATGATCCAATACCAGGAGTTTATGCTTGATCAGTTAACTAAGAAACTGTCCTCTGATGATTCTTTAGATAAGAAATATGTTCTAGAAATGGTGCATAACATTCAACAGGTTAGTAACCATTCTTTAAAATGTGGCTATGATGCACTGGAGGCTTCCTTTAGATCAGCCATGACTGGCACAGTTATAAGAAGGCATGCATGGTTGAAAGAACAGGTCTTGCCGGATCATGTTAAAGCAAAATTATTAGATGCTCCTATGGATAAGGTCAGTTTATTTGGTTCTCCTGCTCAACAGGTACTGAAGAAAATGGAAGAGAAGGCAAAATCTGTACAAACAGTGAAAGATTTCTTACAGGTTCAGCCTCCAAGGTTTAGCAGGAACTGGCCTTCCAAAAATTGGTCCTTTCCAGACTCCTCCAAAACTCAGAGAGGCAGGAATAGGCGTTCAAGAGGCAGAAATCAATCTAGAGGAGGTGCCTACAGGGGACGCCAATGGCAAGGTAACAACCAGCGAGGCACAGACACAACTACTACCACTGCAACAGGACAATCACAGTGACTTGGCTCTGGCACCGCCTACCAGGGAACAAATAGCAGCACCCCTAGGCGGAAAGTTAGCCTTATTTTCAAAAAACTGGCACTACATCACAAGAGACAAGTGGATTTTGCAAACTATAGACCAAGGCTACAGGTTTCATTTCCATACTTTACCAGGAAAAAGAGGAATGCCAAACCTACCACCAAATCAAAAGACAGAAGCTCTAAAACAAATAGCTCAATTAGCAAAGATGAGAGCTGTGGAAAGGGTACCATCTATGGAACAAGGAAAGGGATTTTACTCCAGACTATTCCTGGTACCAAGAAAAGAGAAAAATTGGAGGCCTCTTCTCGACCTGTCCTCTTTAAACACATTCATCATTGTTCCAAAATTCAAAATGCTGACCCTACAGCAACTTCTTCCCATGCTGGGCAAGGAGTATTGGCTGGTGACTCTAGATCTCAAGGAGGCATACCTGCACGTCCCCATACGACCAAATTGCAGAAGATACCTCAGATTTCTTGCAGGATCAGAGCATTATCAATTCTCAGCATTGCCCTTTGGCTTATCTACTGCGCCCAGAGTGTTCACGAAATGCCTGGCATCAGTAATCGCTCACTGCAGGCTTCAGGGAATCCAAATATATCCATACCTGGACGACTGCCTGATACAAGCGGACAACAAAAACAAGATAACAGAAGACTTACAAAGAGTCATTTGCTTACTGCAAGCCCTGGGATATACAGTCAATACAAAAAAGTCAAGACTGATACCATCCCAAAGAATAACCTTCTTAGGTGCAGAAATGGACACAGTAAAACAGATGGCATTCCTAACTGCAGAAAAACAAGAACAACTTCCTCTCTACTTCTTGGCATTAACAAAGCAGAACAAACTAACAGCAAGGAAAGTACTGCAGGCCTTGGGCTTCATGGCATCCTGCATAATCCTGGTCCCTCATGCCAGACTGCATATGAGAAAGCTACAGTGGTACCTGAAGAATTTATGGTCTCAACACAGGCACAGCTTAGAAACCGAAATACCACTAATCCCATGCCTGAAACAAGAGTTCCTATGATTGGCTCAGGCATGCCAGTCAAACCCAGGTTTGCCCTTCCACAGCATTCAACCAAGCCAAACCATCACAACGGACTCCTCAGACCTCGGTTGGGGGGCCCACATGCTGGACAAGTGCATACAAGGCTTATGGAATCCAGATCAGCTGCACCTGCACATAAATCAAAAGGAAATGCTGGCAGTAAAACTAGCAATCCAGAATTTCAGACCATTCCTCCAAGAAGGGCAGTTGATAAGGACAGACAACACCACAGTCATGTGGTACATCAACAAACAGGGAGGCACTCATTCATACCCTCTATGCCGGATGGCACTGGACCTATGGAATATGGCTCTGAGCTACAACATTCAGTTACAAGCAATTTTTGTACCGGGAAAAGAAAACATCCTAGCAGACATATTAAGCAGAACTACCTCGGATGCTCACGAATGGATGCTACACCCGGACATCTTCAAGGTCATCACAAAGAAATGGGGACGGCCACAAATAGACCTATTCGCGTCCCCACTCAATCACCAGCTCAAGAAATTCTGCACAAGGACGTACCACCCACTTGCTTGGAAGGTGGACTCTCTATTTCAGTTGGAAAGGCATGACAGCATATGCATTCCCACCTCTTCCTTTGATGCACAAGGTGCTATTGAAAATCAATGAGGAACGTGGGATCATTCTGATAGCTCCAGACTGGCCAAGACAACATTGGTACCCATTACTGAGGAGCATGTCTCGGGGGAAAATGTGGACACTACCCCTGATTCCTTTGCTGTTAACTCAGATCGGCTACAACACCCTGCATCCAAGCCTGAAAACTCTGCAGCTGACTACCTGGAACATTACATAAGAGCAACTAACCCAGATTTATCCCAAAGGGTTAAAGACATTATCCTTGAGGCCCGCAGACCCTCAACAAGAAGGAACTATGCAGGAAAATGGAAAAGGTTTCTCATTTGGAGTACTGAAAGGGGAAAAGATGTGTCAAAGGTAGACATTGCCAACATCCTGGAGTATTTGGCAGAGCTTTTTCATACAGGCCTGTCCTATTCCTCCATCAAGATACATGCATCAGCTATTTCTGCAGAATACAGCTTCGATCCCCCTGTCTTCTCAAGATCCTCTACTCAGGCAGTTTCTGAGAGGAATTAAAAATGTAAAACCTCCTAGGAAACAACCATTACCAGCATGGGACTTGAACTTTGTGCTAGAAAAATTGACACTCCCCCCTTTCGAACCAGCAGCAACAGCAGATCTTCAACACCTATCCTGGAAAACTGCTTTTCTGCTGGCAATTACCTCAGCAAGAAGGGTTTCTGAGCTACAGGCTTTAATGGCAGTACAACCCTTCCTAATCTTCCATCAAGATAGAGTGTCCATGAGAACAAATCCTACATTTATGCCTAAGGTGGTATCCAGAGTGTCTTTAAACCAGGCTATCCACCTACCTACCTTCTTCCCCAATCCACAGAACAGGGGGGAAAGACTGCTGCATACTTTAGATGTACATAGACAGTTGCGCTACTACCTGGACAGAACCAAGGGCAATAGAAAAACTGACCAGCTTCTGGTAGCATATGCAACAGGAAGGGAAGGAAAAGCAATTTCAAAACAGACAATCTCCAAGTGGATAGGAAATTGCATTAGATTCTGTTACTCCTACCATGGAAAGCAAACTCCACAGAACATAAGGCCTCATTCTACAAGGGCTACAGCCACTACCACAGCTTTCTTATGAGGAGTGGCTACCAAGGACATTATAGAGGCTGCTACTTGGACCTCCGTGCATACATTTGCCAAGCATTATAACTTACCTTTATACTCTAGATCCCGAGCAGGGTTTGCCACTGCTGTTTTGCAAGGGATCCTAACTACACCATAATTTCTTCTTCCTCCTCCCTAGTTTGGCTATGGTATTCTACCCATTTGTAAGGACTGCAGATGCATCCTTGAAGGACATAGTACAGTTTTGTACCTACCATAAATGTAGATGTCCGAACAGGAATGCATCTGCAGTCAGGATTACCCACCCTCCTTCCCCTCTGTGGTATTCCTAGGGTATTTGCCCATCTAATAGCTAGCTGGGGGGGATCTCTTATGGTGTATTTGTTTGTATATATGTACATACATGCTTATTTTTTGTGTTTGCCTTCTACTATTTGGAAACATTGGCATTTATCCAAAATTTAGATATCCAAGAGGGCAACTGGCATCTGGGGCAAGAAATACTGAGGAAAATGGCGTCGGCTGATGCCTTTATACCCGAAGAACTGCAGCTATGACGTCGGGTGAAGTGCGACACCAGCCGAGGCCAGACCCAGACTTTGGAATCCGGCCGACCGAAGGGCTGCCTGACGACAGGACAACCCATTTGTAAGGAATGCAGATGCATTCCTGTTCGGACATCTACATTTATGGTAGGTACAAAACTGTACTTTTTAGCTCATTACAATACTGAGCCACCTCTATTTTCTCATCCTCTCATCAGAGTTCCTGAGAGGGGCTAACAACTTATGGCCCCCAAGGAGAGCACCCACCCCTGCTTGAGACCTTAACTTTGTACTGGAAAAGCTCATGCTTCCCCCTTTTGAACCTGCTGCTTCAGCAGAGTTAAAATTCCTCTGTTGGAAAACAGCATTGCTTCTAGCCTTCACTTCAGCTAGAAGAGTGTCTGACCTACAGGCACTGATGGCTGTGGAACCCTTTGTTATCTTCCATGCTGACAGGGTTTCCCTCAGGACTAACCCATCCTTTTTGTCTTAGGTGGTGTCCAGTTTGGCCCCAAACCAATCCATCCATTTGCCAACCTTCTTCCCTAACCCTCAGAATAAAGGGGAAAGGATCCTGCACTCTTTTGACATACACATACAGCTTAGGTTCAACCTTGATAGGACTAAGCCTTTCAGAAAATCTGACCACCTGCTAGTCAGCTTTGCAACTGGGGCAGACGGCAAGGCCATTTCTAAACAAACCATTTCCAAATGGATAGCACACTGCATCCATTGCTGCTACAAGCACCATGGAAAACAAACACCTCGGGGCCAGAACACATTCCACTAGGGCTACTTCTACCTCTACAGCATTTCTCAGGGGAGTTCCTACCAGGGACATTCTGGAAGCTGCAACCTGGAGTTCTGTACACACCTTCACCAAGCATTACCACTTACCAATCTTTTCCAAATTCAGGGCAATATTTTCTGCAGCAGTCTTGCAGGGCCTGCTAGTCAGCCCTAACTCTTCTTGACTGCCTCCACCCTTCCTCAGCTTTGGGAATCAACACAAGTGTGATGACTGTAACAGTGAAACACGAAGAACATAGTACAGTTGTGTACACTTACCATAAATGTAGATGTTCGAGTGTATTCACTGTTGCAGTCCTGGTTTCCCTCCCTCCAGCCCCCTGGTTTTCTCTGTCTTTCTCTCTCTCCTCTCTATGGCTATTCCTAATGGTGTTGGTATTTACTTTTTACTGGTGGTGGTTTCCACACCATATACTAGCTCCCTATTTGGGGGCTTCTGACATTTGGGGCAAGAAAAACTGATGTAATGGCATCGGCTGCCTGTTTTTATACCCCTGACGTCATGGAAGAAGTGACAGCATCCGATGCAGAAATACTAAGACTCTGGTATTCAGGCCCACTGAGGGCTACCTGCAGGCAGATGACCCAAGTGTGATGACTGCAACAGTGAATAAACATGAAAATCTACATTTATGGCAAGTGTACACAACTGTACTTTTCATGCAATGTTTTGTTAATATGTAAGGTAATAGAGAATAACGATTCACTTGTCGATCCTAGCCAGTTTGCCAGTGTGTTTGAGAAATGGATTCAAGTAATTCCGTTTTGAGAGAACTTTGTCAAATAGTCATGACCCGGTCATAATTCCTTGTAGTACATGGAGCTTTAGGTTTGATCATAGTGTTCTACAGCTTTGAAAATTGTAATGCAAATAGTACTGACAGTGATAGCAAGCAGAAAGTGTCTCTCTGATAAATGAATAGCTTTGAAAGCAGTTAAACACTTCACAGTGCCTCATTTTTGGATGTGGGAGCAAGTAGCTTTTTGCAGCTTTTAAAGCAGTGCGGATGCTTTTGGTGCTGTACTGTATGCTGGCTGCTGAAAGTCCTGTAGGGGCACAATTAGAGCATAAAATTGATGAAAGGTATTTATCAAACTTTGTTAAACATCTTTCACATTTTAGAAATGGACTTTAAGCACATTTTCATACATCAGAAAGGCTTAAGCTTTACCAAGTGTGTTTATGATGTCATAAATGTCCTTAAAAGTTGTCTTCTTCCCATTTTCAGTTCATAGTCATGGTGCTGTGTTCCACATCTAATTATAACTTGGGCTGCATCACTGTCCCATTTAGCTTTCCATTTAGGAAAGCTGATGGCTATCTTGAGGCTAAATATTTATTAATTTAACATCCATCTATCTCTAAACAATGGTTGGTTTAACAAGAGCTGTTAGCACTACTCCAGTAAACAAATACAAATAAATAGTGTTATTCCCATCATATTTTTTAGCAGCATTACTTAATGGCCAATACTATACTTCAGAACTTTTTTCAAGCTACATTCTTACTTTTTTTTCTTTGAGACTTCAGCAGTTGTAGACATTTCATACAGTTTAAACCAAGTTTTCATACTCCCTCCCCTCAAAAAAGAAGGCTTTCTGAATGTGTTAAAGCATAATTCAGATTATCTGATTTCTTTTCCTGACCATCTTGGACTTTCTGTTTTTATAGACTGTGAACTTTTGTAGATCTTTACCAGTTTATCTGCCTAACTGACTTTCATCTCATTGAAAACTGCAGACCACAGGTGGCAGCATGATTATATGTAAGAAAACAAGCTTCTCATTTTTTTTGAATGCCACATTAGCTTTTCCACACTACTTGTAAAATGTTAGTATCAGGTTACAGTGTCTGATTTTCAGGCCGTAACTTTGACCAGAGCATACCTTTCTGCATCTCACTTTGACACAGCATAGAGGAACAGCAGTCCTGTAACAAACTGCTTGTCAGTGCTTTAATGTACCTGCTCATCCCCTAATTTATGTTTCAGAATTAGAATGAACACTGTTCAGATTGGTTATTAATTACAGTCACCAGGCGTGGTCTTAATATCTCAGGTTACCCCACCATCCCATGTCTCAGTGGACAAAAGCTTCTCAAAATACTTCATTCTGTACAAAAGCTCCTCTCCAATTTTATTCCAGTACACAGCGTACAACCTGCATCTAATGAGCATCATCTTTTTTTTTTTTTCCCCTGTCCTAACAGTGCATACCTTCTCGGTCTTCTCCTGGCCTACAGCCATAAGCAACTTCCCAAGACTGTGCTCTTTGGCAGATACATATTAATTTACCAGCGCTGAAAACAGTTCTTTGATTTCCTGCATAATGGTGGCCTTTCTGCTTCTTTGAACTACTGTCCAGTCACCTCATTTCTTCCAGTGTCAAAAATTCTGGCAAATGCAACTACAAACCACTAATGCTTGGACATTTAGGCATTTTGTGGAGTCCATGATGCTATGACTTCAAAGTCCTATCTGTATTTTTTAATTTTTCCAAATCTTTTGGTTCTAATATGTTGATTTGAATTTTTTTTCCATGTCAAAGTACGATTAAAGTTCATGAAATTAATATTGTTTCAATCTTTGATGTCAGCTAAAAGTGCTCTTCACAGCACCTGCAATGTGCCCAGTATTGGTAACGTATCTAAATACTATTGTGATTCTTTTTATAAGACCCGTTGCTCCTAATACTATTGGAATTGTCTGGGTATCTTCCACATTGCTGTCGTTTCTTGCCTGCAGATCCTGAAATTTTATGACTTTGTGTCTCTCTGTATGCATGACACACTGTAGTCAATGGGTGTGACGATTTCTATGATCAGTGCTACTTTTGCCTTCTTTTTCATGGACCACTACATCCAGTTTTCTGTCATCTGTCTTTTGAACTGTTGGTAATGAGTGATCCCATGTGATGTCAACTTCATAATTTTCTGTGATGCTTTGTAGCTCATATTTCCGGTGTTTTTCAGCCACTTCAGTACCATAATGTTTGCACAATCCCCAGTGCAAGTCTTGCCACATTATTATGCCTTTCAGTATACAGTCCTTCTGCCATTAGTATGTCACAACCAGCAACGAGGTGTCCGACTGTTTCCAATTCGGTTTTACAGAACTTACATTTGTCTGTTTCTCCCACATGTTCACTGGACTTTGTAAACCAGCATGTACATAGCCTACTATCTTGGGCTGCCAATATTAACCTTTCATCTCTTGGTTTGAATTCACCTCTCCTTAATTATGCCTGCATTTGTTCCTGTTCAACATGAGATTCTTACAGACGTTTTGTGTACTTGCAACTGTATTTATGCATTTTCCACATTTCTTACCTTATCATCTGGGTCTTCACCTTATATTCTTTCTTTTGTGTTTTTGGCACATTCAGTTGCTGCCTGATTTTTATCTACTTCTGGTTTGATTTCCATTCCTGCTTGATGTCTATATGCTTCTACAAGATTAAGCAGAGAAGTCATCTTAGATTTATTCTCCTCATGTTTCAAAACTTTCACTACATTTGGGTCTTGTGAGGTCAGCAGATGTGTGGAGTCCCACGATTGCAGATCTCAACATATCAATTTCAAGGAGGCTCATCCCTCCTTCAGAATGGAGAATATATAATCTTGGTGTGCACTGATTTTTATAAATCATTTGGTGCGCATGAAGCATCCTTTTTGTTTTCCTATCTAATTTATCCAACACACTTTGGAGCCAGTCATTCACTCCAAAACTGTAAGTTAGGACAGGAAGAGCAAATTGGTTTATAGCTTGGATTTTGTTCCTAGATGTCAGTGCTGTTTTCAAGATTGATTTAAGTATTCTAAAGTATTCCTTACTAAGTTTCATTTGCATTTGTTCATGTTTTATTGATGATCCTTCATCAATTCCCAAATATTTATACACTCATGTTCTTTTATATCACATTTGTGTCCCAAACTAATGTGTTCCTGGTGCTGCAGTTTTCCTGCTTTAAAAGTTCATTTTGCACATTTATCAAGACCAAATGACATTTTATATCATCTGAAAACGGTTTGACAACTTGCAGTTATACTTTCAGTTCCTCATCTGATGAGCTGTAGAGTTTTAAATCATCGACAAAAAGAAGTGCAATCTTTACACTTTTATTTTCTAGGAGCCAATTTGTAGCCATGGCCTAAGCTGTGAAGTAGAGAGCGTAATGGATTAAGGGCAAGGCAGAATAGCAGCGGTGACAGAGAGTCACCCTGGAATATCCCCCTTTGAATTTTTATCCCTGGGATAATAATTTGTCCTTTATCATGGCTTAATTGCAGAGTGGTCTGCCACTGTTTCATGGTCACTGTAATGTAGTCGATCAGTGGGGTCTATGTTATCTAATCGACTGCTTAGCTTGTCGAACTCCTAAACGTCGACAGCTAAGGGTCAAAAACTTAATCTTGAATGGCCAGGTAAGCGAATTTTCATTGGGAAAGAATTCACTTGGCCATTATGAGGAATTTGCCCTTTTCCCAGTGTAGAGTGATCTCAGAGTTAGTATGTTTAGTTGGCGGTTGTGGTGCTCGAAGCCACCCACTATTTTACAGCATGGAAGTTTGTTAGTGTGGCATGGCCAAGCAAATTCTTTCCTGATAAAAGAATTCAGTTACCTGTTCGTTCGAGATTTTAAGTTTTCGACCCTTGGCTGTCGACATTTAGGTGTTCGACAAGCTAAGCGGTCGATTAGATAATATAGACCCGATCAGTGTAGGGTGTATCTTATACATTTTTAAGCACTCTTTAAACCATGAGTGTGGGATACTATCAATTGTTTTTTTGTAGTCAGTCCATACCATACTTAGATTCTTCCCCTTTTTGCAGTTTCCACTATGACTTTAACAGCAAATGACCCTTTGTTCCATATGACTTTCTTTTGTTCTAGTGCCATAATTGTTTTCTTCTAAGTGCTATAAACTCTGTCTGCATCAATTCCCATGTATAGTTTATATGTAAGCTATTGGTCAGTAATTATTAGGGTAGCTTGCAGGTTCACTCTGAAGTAGTAGCATTATTTTTCCTGTTAGCCAGGTTGGTGTCTGTCCAGGGTGCGCATATAAGTAGTTCCTACTCATGGCTAACTCTGTGCAAAGATGTTAATACTTTTAAAAAGTTAGGTACTCCATCTGGGCCTGGGGTTTTCCAATTAGAGGTTTTTCTTAACTTTGTTTCAATCTCTCTGACTGTTACTTCATCCCATTTCATGTCCTGTATGGGATGTGTTTGTGTGACTGTATGCCAGAGGAGAGATGGTGCCAGTGGCTACAAAGTCATCACTCCCTCTTGGACCTTCTGCTGTGTCAGACCCCTTTTGTAGGCTCTAGAGTGTTGGATTGTGTTCACCAAACCTTATTGTGGGATTACCATTTCTGCAACAAAACTTGAATGAATAGAGAAAATTGGACCTTCATGATATGTTGAAGGGAACCTAGTGAAAATGAAAAGATGCAGAGGGGTTTCTGGTACTAGACCAGTAGGTGATGGCCTGTGGTGAAAAATATTTCTGGAATAAGGTTAACCACGTTGGAGGGTGAAGTTCTCCTTTAATTGTCAAACACACACCACCTTCATTCTGCTTGTACCGTGGCTTCAGCACAAGCGATACATGTAGCTTTGGTCATACAATTTCAATGCATCTGTGTCATCATTAATCTGAGTAGTTTATATAGCATTCAGTATCACAGTTGTTGCTTAAATGTGTATGAACGATATTTAAGTAAGTAAAGCAAAATGCTGCTTTACCTCCTCATTCAAGTGTTTTTGTTACATACACTTGAATAGTTTCACAAAAGAGAGGTTTAGTGTTTGTTCTCCAGTGATGGCAGCTGAGAGATATTTCAGCCCTCATTAGAGCAAGTGCTGACGGGCATAAATATGGCAAACCCGTCCATTCACCTTTCCATTTTCTTTCCATGTAAGAAAAACTACTTGCTTGCTAGATGAGGTTCTGTTCAAACGGGATGTCTACGTAAATTCAGAAGGAAAAGAACACTTCACCCCTTCGCTGCTGTAGAAAGGAGTAGTTGAGGGTAAGCAAGCCTCAACTGTATTGTCTTTTTCCATCAGCATTAAAGAGTCACTTATCCAGAAACTGCAGTTGCAGTCATGTGTACATCTCAAATATCTGACTGACTTAAAAGAAATGGCCACAAAGTAAAATACTTCAGCTTACTTTAAAAAAAAAACACACACTTCCTGCAAAGCTAGAGTAATGGTAGAGTGTTTGTCTTGATCAAGAAAAAGCAATCGTTTTCATCTACAGACAGTCCCCATTACCAGTGATAAAAGATCTGACATGAGAATGTAACCAGTGGCCCAATCAAAACGTTATTCCATTAGTCTGGCCCTGTAGTGCTGATTGATAAAGCCCTTAGTGTGTCCAAGACAACCTGTGCCTGACTAGTGGTATTGCACTGGAATGACTGGATTGGGGTGGGGGGGAGTGATTGACTGCTGCCGGCTTGCTTATCCTTGGTGGGGGAGAGAGATTGCATAGATTGGCTGCAGTAGCAGTGTTAAGATCCGGGCTGTCTCCATACTGCAAGTATTATATGCTTTGTCAGGAGTTTGACTATGCATTGAAGCAAGCGTGCATCTCCCTTGCAGCAGTATAATGATGTAT
This sequence comes from Protopterus annectens, assembly GCF_019279795.1. Taxonomy (NCBI): domain Eukaryota; kingdom Metazoa; phylum Chordata; order Ceratodontiformes; family Protopteridae; genus Protopterus; species Protopterus annectens. The sequence continues at coordinate 1,710,935,474 of NC_056735.1, read as the reverse complement.
GAGCACTAATTACCTGCTACTGCAGCCCGTCTCCAAACCTTAGTTCTAGACTTCTACCAATCACACACAGTAAACATGATGCTTTTGTGTATTAGCTGAGGAAGCAGAAAGACTGAGTTGAAAGTCAGTTCCAAGTGTAGCCAATGGGATGGGATCAGTACTGTGTAGCTGTTGTGTAGATCAACAGATTATATAGTCGTGTATTTGTACTTATGAATGGAGGCAAGGAGTCCTGGACAGTTTGGAGAGTGCATAAATCATGCAACTTATGTCCAACATAATGTTTCACATTACATACATTTTTCTATTAAGTTTTTCCCAATATCTTCAGTTCATAAGTAGGTACTAGGCTGTTGGCCCTAGGGGCCTATATAATTCTATCCAAAAAGGTACCCTGGCTTTCGCCACCCAAGAAAATTATTTTCCTGTGCCCTTGTCAAGCAGAGCAACAGAAGTAATCCACGGGGTGAATTTCCTATTTTCCATCCAATCAGCATGATTTTTCTTAGAGTGCTAATGAGGAGCTCTGTTTGACATAGATAGTCTGTTCCAGAGTATGGGAAGTCTCTGGGACAGGAATCTAACCCTCCAGCATGTTCTGTTTATTGCGGTGACAAGGTTTAGGTCCCTAGTGACTAGAGCGTGTAGCTCGGCGGGATTGGGATTTCTTTAAGTGGAGCATGTCCAACAGCTCTGGGTTTGACATAGCTTTGTATATTAGGCAGAGATCGCCTCTGAGTAGGCAATATGCGACAGAGTAAAGCTGGAGTTTTTTGAGATGGTCTGCGTAGGGCATCTGTTTGAAGCCAGTAATCCTCTTTGTGAGGTATTTCTGCTGCCTTTCCAGTTGTTGTAAATGTCTTTTGAGGTACATACCAAAAGGGGCGTTGTACTCTATAATGGGTCTAATGAGTGATGAGTAGAGGGGAACAATGACCTCTTTTTTTTTTTCTGGATGAGAAACCTTTTGTGATGAGGTGTGCCAAGTAGAAGGATTTCCTGACCACTGTGACGATGTGATTATCAAAGAAGAGAATACTGTCCACCTGTGTCTCAAGGTCTCTTATCACACTTTTGGTGTTAAGTAGACTACCGCCTATGTGGTAGTTCATGGGTACAGAGTTTTTACCAAAAGGGATGACCATGCACGTTTTGGCATTGAGCTTGAGGCCATGGCTTTGACCCAGGCATCTGTCTCAGGGAGGCCCTTTTGTAGGATGTCCACATCGTTGGGAGTTTCAATTATGGCTCCTAGTTTGCAGTCATCGGCGAACTTAATTAGCCAAAGACCTTCTGTGTTGGCCTGTACTTCAAAGAAGTAGATACCAAACAAGAGAAGACCCAGGACTGAATTTTGTGGTACTCCACTTGTCACTGGTCTGAAGTCTGATTTGGAGTCTGCCACTTTCACAGTGTGGGTTCTGTCAGTAAGCCATTTGGCAACCCATCTTATGACATCGGGATTTATACTTAGTTTAATGCGTTTATCTGTAATTCCAGAGTGGGGGATGGTGTCAAACACCTTGACGAGATCTAGATAGGCTGTGTGAACCACCTTACCCTCATCTGTGGCTGTGGTGACTGCTTCAAAGAAGTCTGTCAGGTTTAGGAGACATGATCTGCCTTTTACAAACCTGAACTGTGTGGGGTTCAGAGTTTGGAGATCTCCAATGTCTTTGTTTATGAGTTCCACGATACGTTCCATGGTCTTGCAGACCAGCCTCATCAGGCTAATGGGGAGGTAGTTTCCGGGGGGGCTGTCATGGCTCCCCCTTTGTGGAGTGGGATAACCGTCGCTGTGCACCATTCAATGGGCACAAAGCCTGCGGTGAGACTATGATTGAACATGGTACTTAGGTGGGGTGTCGGTTCATTCTGTAGTTCGTGTAGAAGCAGCCTGGGATGTTGTCAGGTCCCATGGATGCTGTGTTCATGGCTTTGGAGAGTGAGGTTTTTACTTGTGCAGCCGTGATTACAGGAACTTTGCATTCTTCCAGTATAGAGATGGGCCCTTTAGGGGGTGAGAGGGGGCAAAGTTAGCGCTGAACCTGTCTGCCCGGATGTTGGCAATATCAGTTGTTTCTGTATATTTAGTGTCATACACATAGTGTGCTGTAACTCAGAGCAGATCTGAGTGTTGACGTTGAGATTTTTGACATAGCTATAGAATGTTTTGTGGTAGTCTTTAGAATCGGTGGTGATTTTGTTTTTATAACTAGTTTTGGAAGATTTTATGAGGGATCTAAGCTTCTTAGTGAGGCTGACCAGGGAGTTCCTCCAATCATGGGATTTTACTTTTTTGCAACAGTTTCTTTCCTCTGTTGTAGAGTTTGTTTATGGCAGAAGACCACCAGATTAGTTTCCTTTTTTTGAAGGATAGCATCTTGGTTCTGTTAGGGATAGCATGATCCAAGCACTCGTGTAAGTGCTTATAAAGTGCGACTAGGATTCAGTAGTCGTACCTCTGTTGTCCATCTGCATGGGTGTCGTGAAGTTTGCCATTTCTGTCTAAAGAAGTGTGAAGTTGGCTTTGGAGACCTTTCTTACGTTTGTTTCCCTAATGGGGGTGGGGGCAGGAAGTGGATGCCTAAGGTGATTAGCTTGTGGTCAGATCTGACCAACGAGGTATTGACCTCTGGTGTGGAACACCGGTCGACCATGTTGGTGATGACCAGGTCTAGGATATTGCTGCCCCTGGTGGGGGTGTGAATAAGTTGATCCAAGGCATTGAAATTTATGGATTCCAGAAAATGTTGAGCAAAACAGTTGGTACATGAGAAGTTTTCCCAGTTAATAGTGGGGTAGTTGAAATCACGCATTATTAGGGTGTTGGGTTGTACCCTAATATTTTCCAGTGCATCAAGAAAAGAGGAGTGGGAATCCTGGGGCATGAAGGGGGATCTGTAGCAAGCTACAATCTGGATTGCGGTCTTGCCCAGAGTTAGTTGAACTTGGATAATCTCGTATGCATTATGCTGAGCAACTAGCTTGGAGGTGTGGATATCCTTAATGAATATGGACACGCCTTCGCCTTTAGTGTTTCGGTCCGGGTTAGGTGGCCAAAAGGTGTCTTGTGAATTATAGCCTGGTAATGCAGGGATGCTCTCTGGAGCTTTGAACTACGTCTCTGTCACTGCACAGATGTCAGTGTTCTCCATTTTAAGGAGTGCCTCAAGTGAGTGCATTTTGAGGTTTAGACTTCTAGCCTTGAGTAGCATTACCCTCAGATTTTGCTTGCTTATACCTGTTACGGTGGTGAATTTGTCATTTGATCCTTGCCTAAAAAAGGCACTATAGGGGGTGGTAAGAGTCTTTCCCAGTATCCGGAATCCCAAGTGCAACAGGTGCAGGCCATCTCTGGCAAAGCGTCGTGGTCTGTCGATCATGTCATCCCAAGCAAACAGATACTGGATTCCCTTAGAATGACACCAGAAGCTCAGCCAATTGTTAGTCATTTTGTCCTTGTACTGTGGTATCATTCTGGGTGATGACAGGATGCTACTCAGGGCTAGGGTCATACCTGCCTGGGCTACAAAATTGGAGAGCTCCTCCATGTCTCTTTTTATGTAGTTCAGGGAGGTACATCTCAGGTAATTCACACCAACATGGACATTGACCGAGTCATATTTGTACTTGTTGTGGAGTGACCCAAGTGCGTGCATTATGTGGCAGATCCTGGCACCGGACAGGCAGCTTGACAGTAACTTTCTCCTTGTTTAGCCTGGTGAGTGGAACATCCGTGTGCCTGAGTCACCTATGACTAGAGTGTTGGGAACGTTATGCCTTATGAGCTGTAGTTGAGTGGCACACTGAGTTTGTGGGCTATGTGTCATTTGGGTTGTGTTGGGGGGTGGAGGTTGCTTGCATTTCTGCTTTGGAGGTCTCTGTTGTTTGGGCAGATTTTTATTGAGAGCCTCCGCGAATGTAGGCATGTGTTTTGTGCTTCTATGCGTGTGTTTTGGTGGTGTAAGTTTTGAGGGATTATATAATGAGTGTGGTGCAAGTGTTTACCTTCTCCTCTTGACTGTCTAGTCCAGTCTTCAATGAAGAGAGCTTTGCTTCCAGTTTGGCTATATAAGTACATCTCTCACAGGTTGTAGTGTTGGGTGGTAGGAGGAGAAGGTTGTCTGTGTACATGAGGCAATTGCTGCATTGCCCCAAGATACCCAGATTCATCAGGTGGACAGGAGAAAACACTGGGAGCTGACCCTTATACATGCCTGGATAGACGCTTATTTATTAACTACTAAAAACCGTTTTCCTCTAATCAAATGAAGAAAGTTGAGTGCTGTAGTAATTTGTAGCTTATTTAGTGCTTACAGTGATTTCTGACAAGTGCTGAGCTCAGAGAAACAGACTGAGTACTAAAACTAAAAAGCTGGCTAGTTGCAATGGAAAATTTGAAGAGCAGACTTTATGACACCAGAAATAATTTAAGCCTAGTTAACCAGTGTGTGTGTGGGGGTGGGGGGGTTCTCAGGAGCTTGCAGACAGTCCTGGATACAGCAAATCTGTATCTGGACTAGACTTGTTACAGTTCAGCACTGAATGAGTCACTTAAATTGACATTTTATAATCCCGACTCTCTGTCTAGTGTTTAAAATGTGGAAGGAAGGATGTTCTTAGTGTTTCACTGTTGCAGTCATTACATTTGGGTAATCCTGCTGGCAGGTTTCCCTCAGTCAGCCTGAATTCCAAAGTCTTGGGTCCTGTGTCGGCTGCTGTCACCCCTTCCCTGACGTCAGGTCGTCAGAGGTATAAAAGAAGGAGCAGACGCCATTTTCTTCAGTCTTTCTTGCTGTGCGGTGCTTGAAGCAGAAGCAGTTCGCAAGTGCCGGTCGGCCAACTCCTGAGATTTTCGTGTTCGAATTTCAGATCCGAAGTCTTCAATAAAGCTAAGTACCCCGTTGGGGAAACTTTTTTCTTGCTGCAGACCGATGTCAGAAAAAGTAAATAATTGTATTTCTTGTGGAAAGAAAATACCTCATAAGGACTTTCTTTCTTACTGTATTCCTTGCCTAGGCCCTGATCACAATGTTTCTGGTTGTCGGTTTTGTGTTAGATTTAACCAACGCACTATTAAGCGTCGGTATGATTTTGCTTTAAACTATTTTGGACGCCGGTTTAATTATCCAGAAATATCATTGGATAGCCATCCGACTACCGGAGTTCACAAAAAAACGCAAAGAAAAGGAGAGAGATAAACAACCGTGGCCCAAAACCGACGACGAAGCTTCTCCTAAGCCGGTCGCCGGTTTGCCGGTTCTCAGTGAGGCACTTTCGCAGCCCCTGACGCCCAATACTTTAGAGTCGCAGGCCGCTACCAACTCCTATGTGGAGTCTGCCATGCCGCTGGAAATTCAAGGTATTGGAGCCTCGGATACTGTTCCCTCAGATGGGTCCAAAGCAGCTGAGCAGGCACCGGCTTCTGAGGGTGTATTCAGACCTAAACATCTTTACATTAAACCTACTTCAGCTTCAAAGGCAAAGACTAAAGCACCTTCTAAAGCAAAGAAACAAACTCAAGACCCACGTGGACAGGCCTCTATGCCCAAAAAGCAGATGCTCAAAATGGCCGAAGACTTGATTACCTTGATCAGGGGTTCCCATCCCCCTCCTGATAAGAGGCCTAGGCAAGAGACTGACTATGAATTTTCAGATCAGGTTTCTATTTCTTCTGATTCCGAATATTCTCTTCCCCCCCATGAGGATTCTGATGCTGAAGAATCTATATCTTCAGCTTCTCCTCCAGAGGACTATTCGTTTGGGGAAACCGTGCATACCATGAGGGAGCATTTCCACTGGGAGAGCCAAGATTTTTCAGAATCTAAAAAGAGGCTCAGAGATCTCCTTTTACTTCCTCAACACAGGCCTCTAGCTACTCCACCTGTGTTAGATATTGTAGATTGTGTTTTCGGAGTCTAATCTTACCCCTGACGCCTTACCTCCAGCTCCTGTTAAGCCTGATAGATATTACAGGGTTCCTGACTGTCATAAATTCCTTTTTAAAAAAACCCTGCTGCAGACCCAGAGACTATTTCTCAGGGTCCCAAAGGAGTTAAGGCTTCCGCTGCATAAAACCCTACCCCATCTGACAGATTCTAAGGCACTGGATAGATGGGGAAAAAGGTTTACACATCTGCTACCTTGGCTATAAGGGCCTTAAAATGTCAGTTTCATATGCTCAAATAACAGCAACATGTCATTGCATTGCTTAAACAGAAAATGTTGTTAAACTCTGTGTAGACAACAAGGAAATGCAGGATTTATTGCATGCAGCTGAACAAGTTGGAAAGCATACTTTGCAGTGTGGTTTTGATTCTTTGGAGACCTCCTGCAGGGCCACAGTTATGGGTTCTGTAATTAGGAGGCATGCTTGGTTAAAGGAACAAAATCTGCCTGATCATGTGAAAGTTAAATTATTAGATGCACCTTTACAGCATGATAATTTGTTTGGTGCTAAGGCAGAAGAGGTGTTAAAGAAAATGGAGGACAAAGCTAAATCAATGCAAACTGTCAAAGATATTTTACAAGTACAGCCACCTAGGTTTAGTAGACACTGGCCTACAAAAAATTGGTCCTTTCCTGTGTCAGACAGACCTCAAAGGGGCAGATCCAGATGCCCTAGAGGCAGATCCCAGGCGCAAGGTTCATACAGGTCAAAGCAATGGGGTGCTTCTACCTCCAAAGTTGGAGAAGACAAATCACAACCTTACAGGAAACAGTCCCAATGACTTCCCCCTGCCTGCACCAAGCACTTCTCTCCTGGCAGCACCCTTAGGGGGAAAAGTAGCACTTTTTACTCAAAATTGGCACATTATAACCCAGGACAAGTGGGTTCTAAACATAGTGTCACAAGGCTGCAAGTTCCATTTCCATACCCTGCTAAAGGCAAACGGATGGCCAAATATGCCAAAAAATCAATGGGCAGAGGCACAAAAACAAGTCTCATCCCTCATGGACATGGGGGGCCATTCAACAAGTACCAGAGCAAGAGCAGGGACAAGGATTTTACTCGACTGTTCTTGGTACCCAGAAAGGACAAGGCCTGGAGACCAATACTGGACCTATCTATTCATTCCTGGATATACCAAAATTCAGAATGTTAATTTTGCAGCGGCTTCTGCCCATGCTGGGCAAGAATGCTTGGCTTGTGACTTTAGACTTAAAAGAGACATACCTGCATGTCCCAATCAGGCAGTCATGCAGAAGATACCTCAGATTCAAGGCTGGCTCAATGCATTACCAATTCTCTGCACTGCCCTTTGGCTTATCTACTGCGCCCAGGGTCTTTACAAAGTGCCTGGCACCAGTAATTGCATTCTGCGACAAAGAGGAATACAAATATATCCTTACTTGGACGACTGTATAATTCAAGCAGAGAACAAGGACTTTCTTCTACAGCATCTGGCGTTTGTGAAAAAACTTCTAACATGCCTAGGGTACACAGTCAACGAAAAGAAATCAAAACTAGTACCCTCTCGAGATAATATTCATGGGTGCAAGCTTAAATACAACTGCCCAGATGGCTTATCTCACGCCAGACAGACAGTTTGCACACTTAAGTGTCCTAGAGCTGTTTACTTTCAAAATGAATAGTCATATACTTCCTGTTTATTTTTTTAGCATGTGTCTAGATTATTTGTTTGCTGCTGCATTAAGAATGATTCACAATATAGTCACTGTCCTTCAGACTTCAACCTTCATATTATATAAAATACATTTTATTGTATGGTAATAAATGAATAGGATAGCAATATTTTGTGTGTGTGTGTCATATATATATATATATATATAAATACATTTTATTGTATGGTAATAAATGAATAGGATAGCAATATTGTGTGTGTGTGTGTCATATATATATATATATATATATATATATATACATATATATATATATATATATATATATATATATATATACATATATATATATGTATATATATACATATATATATATATATATATATACATATATATATATATATATATATATCTGTACACACTGAAATTACTCCCTGCACAATAACTCAAAATGTGTGTCCAGTGACCTTTTCCACGTTACTTACAGAGAGGAACACTGCTACTTTGCCTCATAAGTGGCACTCATCTCCACCCATACCAGTAGCAGTTGTTCCCCACCACAGCCTTCGTAAATACTGAGTGACATCTTACCCAGATGTGAATAGCAATTTAGTTGTATGATGTGATGTATCTGTGCTTTGAAGACTCCCTGTCTTTTCCAACAAGTATTTTCTTGACTTTTTTATGCCACTGTTTTCCTTTGGTGCCAGATTTTGCAGATACATTTCTTTTTCTGTGAAGTATTCTGCATTTTCTTGCTGTTCATCCCAGACTCTGATGACAGTGCTTTAATGTATTGATTTTTGCAAACTTTTGATTGTCCATTCTTTGTCTGTCATGTGTGTGTTTTTTTTCCCGCTCGTGTACTGTTCTGTACATATTTTAACTTTGTAGAAATTACAACAGCAAAAATATATATCTTCCATTGTAGATAACTAGTAAACAGACATGAAAACAGCACTGGTTGGTACACTTGTAAGAGTTTGGAAGGACTGTACATGAGTAAAGCTGGTTTAAACTTGTGCTTTATAACAATGGCTCTTAGTTGTTTTTTTTTTTTTTTTTTTACCATAATACATTTGTTCACTACCCACATATTAAGTGGGAAGTTGCCAGATGTTTTGAAAGCTACTGCAGTAAAGCACGTTTTTAACATGGAAGACGGAACATTTGTCAAACTATAGTCCTGTAACTGTTGGCCTTTGTGGCCAAACTACTGGAGTAGTAGGAACTTACTGAGACCTTACTCAGTTAACTGGCTATTTAGAAGGTGCTTCCAATATTTGTCGAAAGCTCCTTGCATTCCATAGACGTCATGGCTCTTTAGTACAAGTTATCCTTTATCCTGATGTATTACATGTGTAGTAGACATGGCAGTTGTAATACACAGCATCCTTTGTCCAGATGTATTACAATTGTAGTACTGTTTTCAGAGTCCTGTTTCTGGCTGTGTTCAGAGCATTTGATTTCCCAAACGACAGTGATTCTGATTTATTTTGCACTCCCTTGATTCTTCTGTTTGGCCAGGTGGGTAAAAGTTTGTTCTCAGATAAGCACAGATTAATGATTTACAGTCTTAAGATGTAACAACTAATAGAAGTTTCAGTGAGGAAATGTGAAATGTTATAGTTCTCTTCATTCCTTCCTTTCAATAGGTTAGTTTTTATCTGTAGCTAATATCAGTAGCGTAGCTAGGGCAGGGCAAGAGGCAACTGCCCTGGGCACATAGTGTTGGGAAGGTGTGATCAGCTGTTTCAGGTCTCTTTTTTATACAAAAGTTGGCATTATATATGTGTTCAAACGTGAGCACTGTAGTCCTCCTCGTGTGGTATAAACTGTAGCAACTGTTTGCTACAGTTTAACAGAAGAATTTATTTTCGATAAAATGTGCAGAAGGATGATTGGGGACAGGGTACAGAAACAGGACGTGAATGGCTATTGCAAGTGAGAGGCATCTGGCCACCTGGTAGGTGTGCCTGTGGAAGGAATGGCCATTATTTTGTTGTTTTGAATAGAAGAGTTGCTGGGGGGGGGGGGACTGAATGTAACTCTAATCCGTTTGCTACAATGTAGAGTTTGGCTAATTATAGTGAAGTAATATTTTAACCTCTGTCTGGGGTAGGGTGCTGGTTCTTGGAAATAGCACAGGTTGAGCTAGCTATGCTTCTGGCTAATAGCACAGAAGTTTGGTTTGCTGATGATATATATGCCTTTTGGACATTTTTTTTTTAATTTCCAGATAATTCAAAACATTTGCTTAATAACAAATCTCCTTTAGATAGGTTGTCACTGGCAACACAGAGGTGATGTGATGATTTTTTTATAAATGCAGATGATGATTATTGATAAATGCAGAAGATAAATTCTAGGATTCCTTAGCCAAGACTTTAGATACTTAGATTTATGGTTTTATTATAAACTTTCACTCAGAACTCGTACACTGAGAAACAAGTTTTTTTAGATGCATCATTAGCAACTTCATACATGTGAAACATAGTAAACCAGCATGAGAACAGCACTGGTTGGTACACTTGGAAGAGTTTGGAAGGACTGTACACAAGTACAGCTGGTTTAAACTAGTGCTTTAGAACAATGGCTCTTAGTTGTCATATTTAGTCATAAAATATCAGTATTTGCAGGCAGAAATGAGAGTAATGTGGAAGAAAGATACCCAGACAGTTCCAGTAGTAGTAGGAGCAACAGATCTTATAAAAAGAGTCTACAGTTGTATTTAGATATGCTACCAATTCATGTAACTCCGTACGAATTGCAGAAGGAGTCATTACTGGGCACATTGCGGGTGCTGCGAAGAACACTACTGGCTGACATCAAAGAGTGAAACAATACTAATTTCATGAACTTTAATCTACTTTGACTTAGGAATGGGGTCCATTCTCATCATGTGCTAGAAACCCAAAAGACTTGGAAAAATTAGAGTGAAACACATTCAAATTCATGTTAGACACATTTTAGCAAAAAAGTTGTTAAACTGGATTTTTAAATTTGCATTTTTTTTTTTTTAATTTTGTTGATTTGTATTGGTACATCCAGTTCACAAACAGCATTCCAACACTATCCTTTCCTTTGGCTACTTATCAAATGTAAAACTGCTAAACAACTCCAAAGAACAAAGTAAAAATGAAAAAGCTGCAAACCAAAGACCAGGAAGGAACCGGACCACAAAACGTATAAGCTGTCATTCATTTTATAAAACACCACGAACTTTATCAGAATAAATACAAAAACTTGAAACCACCCTTTAAATACTTGTCGTGCAAAAAATCATCCAATGACAGAATACTTCAAATAAATGATTTAAATAGCCACTGTGATGTGATGAAATTTTAAAAAATACACTACACATTTTTTTAACATTGCATATGTATAAAAACATGAAAATATATGTATGTAATAGTCAACAATAACAAACTACTACACAGTGTTTCATCAAATAAAGCCCATTTTGTGAACAGCTTGGCTCACTACATCAAAGCCTTTGTAACTGAAGAAAACACTTGATGTTAATAGTTTCATTTAGTCCTGGAGGGTAGTCTGCTCTTAAAGCTATCTGCCATTTAGTTTCCCTACATTCTAATAAGGCTTTAAAATTACCCACCAAAGGACCACAAACCACTTTGTCTAAAACAAAGAATGTAAATTTCTTAAAATTGTTATAATATAAAACATGTTGTGCCAGTGCATTATTCCTGTCTTTGTTTCTCACTGCCAACACATGTACATAAATCTTTCTATTTAGTGACCTGATGGTCTTGCCAACATAAAAACTGGTACAAGAATTACATACTGCGAGATAAACAATGCCCATAGAATCACATGTAAACATGTCCTTTGCCCAAATAACTTTCTTGGAATGTTTCAACTCAACAGAACCTGAATTAGCTGTGTATCTACATTGCCTGCAATGACCACAAACAAAAGTTCCAACAGGATCTTTGACCCCATTGTGTGATTTCTTAGAAGTACTTTCAAGTATACTTCCTATGTTACATACCTTTTTATAAGTGAACAAAGGTTCATTGCCGAGGACTTTCACCAATTCAGAATGTCCAAGCAACACCTTCCAATTTTCCTTCATAATGCGCCTAATAATGTCCATTCCATCTGAAATGGGCAATGGGAAGGCAAGCTCAAACACCTTGTTGTTTTGATTCACCCTATTTGCTACACTGAAATTGCCACTCAAAATGGGGCTAGCTAAACTGTCTTTGAGAGTTATAACTTCAGCAACAATGTTACGTAACCAAAACAAATCATATCCCTGGCTGTAAAAAATCAAGTCACTTTGTTAACCTCACCATCAAAGACAGAATCTTCACTAGTCAAATGGCTTAACCTTATAAGTTGTCCCTTGACCACCTCTCTTTTCATATGTTGGGGGTAAAGACTGTCCCTGTGCAGGTACTGATTGACAAAGGTAGATTTCCTTTGGATACTACTCCTGAAAGTAAATTGTCATCAAGTAGTTCCAGATGAATATCCAGGAAGTCTATTGTTTTCCCAAACCCTCGGCCAAGGTGAAGTTCAAAAAACTGGTGGAACAATTCAGGTCTTGCAAGAATAACTGGAGCCTGTCAAGGTTCCCTTGCCACAAAAAAAAAAAAAAAAAAAAAAAAAAAAACAAATCAGTGTAACGCCTGTAAAATAATATGTTCTTAGCCAAAGGATGTCACAAGAAATGTTATCTCCCACATAGTTAAAAATACTAGTTCCAAACTTAAAAAAAATGTTTTCCAAAATCATTTCCATCAAAGCACACAAAGTGTTGGTCTTAACATTGTCAAAGTCAGTATAACCAGTCAAATATTCCCTAAATAAATCAATTCCAAATTCTTGATCTATACTTGTATAAAGGGAAGTGACATCAAGTGTTACAAAAAATATAGTTGACTCATCAAAATTTTCCAGATTAAATTCACGTAACAACTGTAACAGATTCCATGAATCGTTTAAATAAAACCTTGAACTTTGAACAATAGGGTTCAAAATTTTATGTAACCAAATAGAAATTGGTTCAGTCTTAGGAGTATGCTGCTGACACTATATGTCTAAAGTGGGGGGGACTTTAGGAATACCAAAGAAAACTGCTAACTTCGGATGTTCAACCTGTAAGAACATGTATACTGAGTGTCCATTATTACCTTGACAAAATAAATCAAATAATAGTGTTACTACGCTTGTAACACAATAAAACTTCATTTATATTGACCTGTTTGTAGTTTCTATGGTCACTCAAAAGTTGCAGCATAGCATTTTCATAGACCACAGTTTGCATAATATCTAGGGCCCCACCCTTATCTGCCTTCATTACTCTGAGTCTTGTTCGTAGCTAAGTCAGTTAATGCTTTCCTCCCTCCCTGAGTAAGATTATCAGTACTATGGGACCAACTACTAATGTCCCTGAAATGCTGTTCATACAGTGGACCAAAAACTTGTAAGGAAGAGCATAAGGCAGGATTATAAGTACTTCTACATTTACATTGTTCTGTGGGTAAAACAGAAGTAGACAAACCATCAAAAATGAACTTCAAATTCAACTTTCTTAAGTATAACTTAAAATCCGCAAACAAATTTACTACATTCACTTTGTTAGAGGGAATAAATGTAAAGCCACATTGTCACACTTTATAGGAGTCATCTGTCAAGTTAACATCAGATGAATTTAAAATGTCTATACAAAAATGTAAGTTCTCGTTTTGTTGTTTCTGTTCCTGTTATTCCCTTTCATCCCTTGTTCATTTCTTGTGTGTGGCCTGAAGTTCTTTCGACCACCTCGGGGTTCTCTGCACCCCCGATTTGTCCACTAAAAAAGGTCCATTAATTTTGGACACAGCAGCACCAACATTGGGAGAATTATTAGCAACATTCATGTTGCCAGCATCACACTGACTAGAAACAGCAATAGAAGCAACTGCCTCTATAAAACCATTAGTACTATCAAATGCACCAGTTGGTTTCACAGTTTGTACTGATGTTAAATGTTTACCTAAACATTTAACATCAGTACAAACTGTGAAAACAACTGGAGTATAGCTCGAGAGCTTTTACGGGCTCGAGGCTAGCCCCTATCCCAGCATGTCTAGCGGTAGTTACCCCAATCTTGTTTGCCGCTTGCAGTGTCGAGATTGTGGATACTGGCAAAGTGTTATTTCTATTATATTTTTTAGCTAATATTTCCAGTTTAACTTAGTCATTTTGTTATCTGTAGTTGTCCTTAGCATTTATATCTAACCCTATCCCATGTCAGTGACTTGTTTGTTGTGTAAATTAACTGTTTTTTCTCTCGGGGCCTTTCCCCTCCTTCAAACCCGTTTAAATTAGAGGGTTCTTCTTCTCCTTCTTGCCTTTCCTGTAACTGTTAAGGAGTTGCCATTTGAGTTAGAGGTTCTCCTTAGGTGGGAGTTTGCCGTTTAACTTAGAGGCTCTCCCCCTTCTCCTTTTTTCCCTGTTTATTTAAAAAAAAAAAAGAAAGAAAATGTATTTTGTTTCTGTTATTGCCAATAGTTTTTTCTCTTTGTCTAGCTATACAGAGTGCATCATAGTCTTCTTACTAGCAGAGTATAGCCTTAGTTATAGTGCTGTTTTCATATTATGTCCAAGGATACTGCCAAGGATTCGAAACCTTCTGGTTTCAAAAAATGCGACTCGTGTTGCCAAAAGATGTCCCTTACGGACGGGCACTCGTGTTGTGTATATTATTTAGGACCTCTTCACCTGCAGGACTCATGGTATGTCATGCCTTTAGTTCATGAGTCCTGCAGGAGAGAAGAAACAAGCTTATCTTGCGAGGTTTGCTGAAGAGCCGCTTTGATACTGCCATGGTGGGGACTCAGCCATCTAAAAGATCAGATAAAGTCAAGCCTTTTTCCTCTTTGGCTCTGAGTTCAGACCCGTCTAAGGACAAGGATAAACCACAAGCTAAGTGTGACCCGACTTTCGGTTCCAACAAGACATCTGCACTTATGGCTCCATCTGTGCCTTTGGAGCCAGTAAGGTCCCATAAGTGTTCCAGGTCTCCTGCCTTGGAACCAGGGCGGCCCGCTCCATAGTCTCCATTATTGCAATCTGTGGCAGGCAGTCACTGGTCCTCTCAGTCATCCAGGAGCCTTTTGGATGATGATGTGGAGAGGGTGGTAGAGAGGCTTCTTAGGACACCAGTACTAGCCAAAATACTTTCGGGCCCATCCCAAACGGAAATAGTGCCGACAGCCCAAACAACACCTGTCTTGATTCCTCCTCCGATGACTCTTGAGTTCGGAGCCAGAGTGCATGGAAGTCGTAGTGGTGAAACCGTCTGTTCCAGTAACCTCCTCTGGTTTTTTGGTCCTGACTACCGCTCCGATCTCCTCGATACCTCCTTTTGTCAAGGCATCTGGGGGCTGATGCTCCCTCGTCGGCTTCTAGGTGTAAGCGGCATCGGACCCTTGTCCAACCCTACTCTCCTTCTCGGAGTTTTGGTGCAGGTCAGCTCGGCTCCTACATCGGCCTCAGAGCCATCACTCTCAGTTCGGAGGAAGACACCTTCGGAGCCATAGATTCTTTCGGGTTGAGACCGCGACGCCTTCAAAGTGATGAGCGTACTGTCTGCTGAGGCAGCTCCACCCTCTGCTCCATTGGCTCCTTTGCCCTCGGTGCCGGTGTCCGCCTCTGAACCTTCACCTGATGAAGCTGTTGTGAAAGCGCTTGTGCTGAATAAAGAGAGCTGCTCAACTACACTACAACTTGTTGGAGTATTTGATGGTTTATGAATATTGTGGAGCCAAACTTTTGCTGTTTATTTTCTTAATTTATGCTGCTACGTTTATATGCAAAGGTATCCAGTGCTTTGTAGGTACACTTTTGTTCATATATTCATCAACTGGATGTTCATAGACAATTACATTTCTGTTTACACAGGACCAAGAAATTTAGAAAATCTGATTGTTTATATCCTTTGCGGACAATAAGAGGTTGTGCGGTCTCAAAGGTGACTTTATCAAAGTGGCTTTCAGACACTATAAAACTTATCTACGAGTTGCGTAAACAAACACTTCCAGGAAAAATTAAAGGGCACTCAACAAGTGCCTTGTCTACTTCTATTGTCTTTCAGGCCAGATTGCCTTTGGATTTGAATGCAGCAGCTGCATAGGCTAATCTTCATACCTTTATCACTCATTACAAAGTAGCTGTGGCTTCCCGGAACAGGGCATCCTTTGGTTCCACGGTCCTGAAGAGTTTTTTCCAGTGAGCCACCCAAGAATCAGGTGCTGGGATGCTGTCCCAAACAGCAAGAATGAAGGCGAGATATGGACAACATAACATAACGAAGTTATGTACTCACCATAATGTTCCATGTTTGTTGTCCTTGATCTCTCCTTCCTTCTTGCGCCCCTCCCTCCTTCCCCCTTCCTGGAGGATCGAGAGGAATCCCTTATTTTATTGGCTATACTGGCTGGGTTTCCTTTCTACCATTCCTTATGGTCAGTCTCAGTTTACTACTATTATCTTGTGGAGGGATCACACCTTTATATGCAGGTGTCATCAGATATATAAAGTAGAGTATATCTCTTATCTTTTATATGATCTAGTGTTGGGTTATCACAAATGAGATCTGGTTAACTACCGCTAGGCATGCTGGGCTATGGGCTAGCCTCGAGCCAATAAAAGATCTCTCACTATAGTATAGGATCGGCTCCGAACCCAAACAGCAAGGCGAGATCAAGGACAACAAACTTTCAACATTATAGTGAGTACATAACTTCTTTTTTCCTTCTTACAGGATGTTCACACCCTGCAGACTGATTGTCTATATTTATTGATCATGTTTAGCCAATGTACAGATAGTGACCAAGGGTGAGAATCAAACCTTGTATTTTGTCTGTAAGGTAAACACCTTAACCATTATGCCAACCCCCAACCATAGCTGCTCTCCGTAGTAGTTGACACAACGTACATCAGAGAATATCGAACCTTAAAGTGGATACACCACTGTACACACACACACACACAGATGAAAAATTGTACTTGGAAGCCATTGAGTCCTCCATACCTTGTATGTCCATTTTTTTAAATGTCAGGTGTAGAGCTGTGGAAAAAAAAACATTATAGCGACACTTGGATCAGGTAGATCACAATACTCTGTGTCCAACTATCCTAAAAGCCATTTAAGAAAGATTTAGTGTCTTGGGTCAGCTGTTATTGACAGTAGATCTTAGTCTCAAATAGATCTTTCTGCATTGCATTGCTTCTGTTTTGATTTTATTAGTATAGAAGCTACTGATTCATTTACTGCAGAAGCTACTGCTTTCTGTATTTCTAACACCCTGCTTTTAAATCTGGGAAGACATGCATATGTCCGTCTTGTAATCCCCCTATTCGGGTACTTTAGAGTGTTTTTGGAGACTTTTCCTCCGTGGCACTTGCTAACTGTACTGTCATGTCATTTTTGAAGCAGTGGGTGTACCTAAGTCCCTGCATCTTCAGGATTGTAAACTGTGGCTGATCCCCAAGAAAGCTTCACTGTAAAACTGGCTAGGACACGACAGTTTAAATTCACCTGTTATGTTCATTGCATTAGAAAATCTGCTATATTTTGCTTTGCTTCAGCTGAATAATTATGATCACACCACACTTTTTTTTCTGGCGTCTTATATTCCTTTTCTAGGAGCCCACAATTTTGACAAAATCCTTTCTTTAAGTTAATAGTTTTACTGTGTGAGCCAAAAGGATTCGGGAAACTTGGCCTAGATGGATTGGGGGGGATAATCTACTGGCTCTGGCAGTTCATTATCCCGCTCTCCTTCTCTCTACAGACCAGTCCATTCCATCTGCATGTCTTTCATAAACTTCATATTCACCCTTTTTCTCATATTTTTCAAGAATACTTGTGAAATGTGGGTTTTTACAGTTGCTTCTATCGTCTTTATCCCCAGTTTTAGCTGATAAATGTTCTGGTATTGCTTATAAGGTATTTTTTCTGTTTCAGCTCCTTCATACCTCCTATAAAATCCACCCCTTAATCATAATGAGAACTCAGGCCTCTTGCTTTTGTCTGATTTTACTTTAGTCCATTAAATTTAGTGTTGTGTAGATGTCTTTCTATTCCAATGTTGCAGTATTCACTGTTGGGTTTGCCCTTCTTCCCATCCACTTGTTCGGCCAGGTTTCCAAAGCTTTTTTCAGTCTCTATTGGTGTGTCGGACATCTGACGTGTAGGCTGATATGTGGTTCATAAAAGTGACATCTGCGCGCGCCAGTCCTCAGAACCAAGAAGCCCCAGATGGAGCCAGTCCTGATAGCATAGCCTGAGTAGGAGCCAAGGAGAGCAAGTGCAAGGAGAACAGTGGGGTGGAGGGAGGGAAGGAATACTGCAACATGGAAGAGAAGGACATCTGTAGTTATGGTAAGATTTTACACGTCTTACCTATGTCCTTCTATTCCAGTGTTGCATTATTCACTAGTGGGCGAGTACAAAAGCTCACTGCTGGCTAGGTGGTGGCCTGGATGAGGATCCCAGGAACCCATGTAGGATAGCCCTGGCAAATCCTGCTCTGGTCCTGAAGATGTGGTCCAGTTTGCAGTGTCTAGTGAAGGTATGCACATTTGACCAAGTAGCTGCTTCCAGAATAGAGTTAGTGTCTAGACCTTTAAAGACGACACCAGAGGAAGCCATGGCCCTTGTGGAATGGGCTGTGACATTGCCCATTAGTGTCTTTCCATGGTGAGAGTGACAAAATGAGATTGTCCTAGCAGTCCAAGAAGAAATGGTTTGCTTCCCTACAGCTTTCCCCAGAGCCCTAGGGTGGAAGGAAACAAACAAGCTGGTCTGATTTGCGTATAGGTTTGGTCTTATGCAAGCAGAAACGAAGTTGCCTGTGTACATCCAGGGAGTGAAGGACTCTCTGACTGTCTCCCTGAGGATTAGGAAAGAAGGTGGGCAGGTGAATAGCCTGATTAAGGGAGAGGTCATTAACTACCTTGGGGGTGAAGGAAGGATTAATCCTGAGGGTGACCCTGTCCATATGGAAATCTAGGAGGGTGTGGGGTAGACATGAGGGCGTGGAGCTCTGAGACCCTCCTGGCTGATGTTAAAGCTACTAGCAGTACTGTTTTCCACATGAAACATTTCAAGTCTGCCTTACCAGCTGGTTCAAATGGTGGCAGAGGGAGTTTTTCCAGGCCATAATTAAGATCCAAGGAGGTGTTAGGTGTTGAACACCTTTTAGGAATAGTTTGGCTGGCAGCCTGGAAGCAAGTGGGGGCTCTATAGGTAGGCAGGCAGGCAGAAATGACTAACAGATGTGCCTTTAAGGGGGAGTAAGACGATCCTGTTTTTAGCAGTTCACACAGGTAAGAAATAATTAGAGATAGGTTGCTGTCCAGCGGCTCTGTCTGTCTTTTCTAACACCAGATAAAAAAACCTTCTCCATTTAGAGAGATAGGATTTCCTTGTGTTAGGTTTCCTGGCCTCCTGCAAGACTGAGAGCATGTCCTCGTTATATAGGTGTTTGAAGGGAATCAGAATCCTATCAGCCACAGGGAGAGGTGTAGGGATCTCCACTGTGGGTGAATCTGTGTTCCCTGGTGCTGTGTGACTAGATCCACTGGTGGGGGGGGGGGTAACATGTGGTGATTGCCCTTGGATAGATAAAGAAGTAGGGGGAACCAGTGTTGCCTTGGCCAAAAGGGGGTCACCAACAAGATTTTTGGTGAGTCCTGCTGAATTTTCAATAGGACTCTCTGTATCAGAGGGAAGGGGGAAAAGTGTACAGGTATTTCCCCTTCCAGGACATTAAGAAGGCATCTGTTTGAAGAGCCTTCGGGTCGTAAGTTCTGGAGCAGTAGCTCTGTAGTTGCCTGTTTGTGAAGGAGGCAAACATCTGTGGAATACCTCACCTATGGATCAGCTGTAGGAATATCTCCCTTGACAGCATCCATTCATGACTGCCTGAGGAGGTTCTGCTTAAGGTATCTGCCTGGCAATTTTGTTGTGACTGGATGTAGGCTTGCCTGTATGGTAATCCCCTGGGAGACAGCTAGATCTCATACCTGAAGGGCCAGTCCCCAGAGGAGGTAGGACTTAGTTCCTCTTTGCTTGTTCAGGTACCACATCACTGTGGTGGTGTCTGTGAAGATCTTCAAAGTGCCCTGTCTGAGGAAAAGATATCCTGACAGGAAGTCTCTCTAATATTCTATTTTAAGTACTTACGTTCATAGATAAATACTAAGCTAGCTGCCCTTGTGGGTCATTTTAAACTTATCCAGTTTCCCTTTTTGTGCTCCAAGTCTTAGGTAACCAGGTAAGTAATTCTGTTATCTTCCTTCATCTTCCCGCCCTTTAGTGCGTGTCTTGTGGACACACGGTGCTGTCCCAGGAAACGCATTTTGTGTGTTTACTGTTTGGGAGCAGGGCATCTCAACTCAGGATGCTCTCTTTAAGAGGAGTTTGGGACTAGGGCCATTATTGAGCATAGGACTAAGCTTGTCCTCAAGGGCTTCTCCCATCTGGTTCTCAATCTCCTGTTTCTGTGGTGTCTTCTCTCTCTGCTCCGAAGATCGGGTCCGAGAAGCCTCAACAGTGGGACTCCAGATCTTCCAAAGGGGATCACAAGAGACCATCTTCATCCTCCATTCCTTATTTTGCTGCCTCAGGCTCACTGGACCAAAAAGACCCAAGACTGTAAGGTTCCCTGGTGGTGATATTGGCCCCGACTTCTTAGAGTCAATCCCCATTGGTGCCAAAGTCTAGCAAGGCTCAGTCTCCAGCCCCAAGTCCCTTCCTTCCTTACAGTGCCCCATCCACTCATCCAGGTTCCTATTGAATGGTGTCATAGAGGTGCTCTGTTTCACATGAATTGGTAGGCTGTTCCAAAGACATGGCAATCTCTGGGAGATAAATCTGCCCCTTCAGCATGTCCTATGTAAGTTGCAGGCCATATTTCAGTCCCTGGAATGGGTAGCCCTAGACCCATTTGATTTACAGATATGCAGTAAGTTCATTAGGCTTGGGTCTTGGGTTGTTCTTCTGGCTAGGCATAAGTCTGTCCTAAGAAGTATATATGGTACGGGACATAATGACAGGGATTTTAGTCTGTCCATGTAAGGCACATGCTGGAGGCCCTTGATCATCTTTGTTAGAAACCTCTGAGGTCTCTAGTTTATTCTAGATGCTTAATACAGTACATAATGAATGGGGCATTATACTCAGTTATGGACCGGATAAGTGCCGAGTATAGGGGGGATTATATCGTCTTTTTCTCTCGAGGCGATACCTTTACTAATCAAGTGAGCTATGCTGAAAGTTTTCCTTACAATGGTAGACATGTGTGGTCAAAGCAAAGGTTGTGGTCAGCCTGTGATTCCAGGTCCCTTACCACTTCATGGGCACTTGGGGTGTTGATTTGTTAGTGTGAAGGGATGTTTTTGCTGAAAGGAATGATGATGCATTTCTGTGCATTCAGTTTGAGACCATGACTAATGCATCTGTCTTGGCCTGTGTGAGACCATCTTGGAGTATGCTGACATCATTTGGGGCTGCAAATTGCACCTAGTTTGCAGTCATCTGTAGACTTAGTAAACCACAACCCTTTAGTTTTGACCTGAACTTCTCAGAAGTACATACCAAACAGTAGGGGGCCCAGCACTGACCGCTGTGGCACTCTGCTGGTTGATGTGGAGTCACCCACTTTGATAGTGTGTGTCAGGTTTGTGAGCCAGTTGGCAATCCATCTTACAAAGGGGTTTGCATTCAGTTTAAGTTTATCAGTAATGCCTAAATGTGGGATTGTGTCTAAAGCCTTTGCCAAGTGGAGGTATGCTGTATGCACAGATTTGCTCTCATCAGTGGCCTTGGCCATACTTTCAAAGAAATCCACCAGATTTAACAGGCAGGTTCTGCCCTTCATGAAGCCAGATTTTGTAGGATTCCAGGTTTTGGAGGTCACTTGTGTCTTTATTTATGAGGCCCGTAATGATACGTTTCATGGCCTTACAGATGAGGCTGGCCAGGCTTATGGTCTGTAATTTCCCGGGTCTGTTTCTAGGCCACCTTTGTGGAGGGGAATAACTGTAGCTGTTCTCCATTCTGCAGGAACAAAGCCTGTGGTTAGGCTTTGATTGAAAAGGTTACTTAGTGGTAATGCTAGTTCATGTTTTAGCCTGTTTAGCAGACAGCCTGGGATGTCATCTGGTCCCACAGAGGCCGTGTTCTTTGCTTTGGACAGAGCTTTGAAGACCTGAAGTTCAGGTATGTAAAGTGGGGGGGGGGGGGGGTTGGGGAAGGTTTGTTGTAAGTTAGGAGGGGATAAGAGAGTGAAATTTTGCCATACCTATCTGCTAGCAGGTTCGCTGTCTCTGTGGTCAGTGTGTGAGATATTGTTGGCCACCAGTTTTGCACATGCTTGGGTCCCATCCTTTAGGTAATGTATATAGCTGTAAAAGACCTTGTGGTTATCCTTGCCAGTGCTTGCTAAGTTTCTCAAAGGATTCCATTTCCCTTGACCACAGTCACCATGGATGCCTCCTTCCTGGTGTGTGTGGCTTACAATCACTTTGTCGATCGCATTTCATGTGATTAACATTTGTGCAAAACTGCCTTTGGCCGAACTGAAATTTTTAATGCCACAATGTTGAACCTTACAATAGTGAGCATTCACTGTTGTAAGGTTCGACATTGTGGTGCAGATTGAACTATAGTGGGGATCGGGAAATGTACTCTTTCCATCACTGTAGTGCAATCTTGTAGTTTGTATATATAAGTAGGGGGGTGTGGGGGTTGCAGGGGGGCATGCCCACCTGCAAAAGTGTTTAATGCTGTGCTGAAGTGCAGCATTTCAGTAAAGTCAACATTTTTAAAATCTCGACTTTAGTAAAATGCTGCCTTTGACATGTTTTGTGTTCGGTGTTGAGATTTCCGAACATGTGATTCGGACATCTTAACACTCGAACAGAGTAGATTTGAGTATGTGATAGTAAACCGTGTCTGTGTGTGTGTGGGGGGGTACATTTTGAAGGGTGGATGGTTCATTGGTCCTGGTTGTCAGCAGAGGCCCACATTCACACAAGTGTTCTTGGAGATGAGTGGTCCTCCTTACACTGCAAGCCTTTTAGTACTCCCTTTCCAAAGGTGTGTTTGCGATTCAGAATGACATTATATCTGTTGTCTGATATCTCAACAAACGGGGGTGGGGGGCACTTCTCCTCTTTGTCAGAAGGCCATG
Organism: Protopterus annectens; assembly: GCF_019279795.1. Taxonomy (NCBI): domain Eukaryota; kingdom Metazoa; phylum Chordata; order Ceratodontiformes; family Protopteridae; genus Protopterus; species Protopterus annectens. Next base: position 1,710,912,672 of record NC_056735.1, on the reverse strand, counting down.
AGGGTACAGCAATTGGCAGTTTTCTCTCAGCAGTTTCTAGTGGCAGTGCATATCCCAGGAAATCCAGCATTCTGACAAGACAGCCTCAGCACCTCAGCAGGAGCATTCTATTGGCTCACGAGTGATCTCTAAATCTAAAAGTTGCAGCAAGAATTTTTCTGCATAGGTCACAACACAGAGTGCCCCTGTTTGCCTCCTATCCAACACTAAGTGCAGCAGCTGACATGCCATCATTCCCCCTCCAGGATTGTCACCCAAGGATATTCTAGTGCTTGCTTACCCTTATCCCACAGTTCCCATGATGATAGTTTTTTTCAGAAAGCATCCTGTTGCAGAGCCAAAGTGATGTCATAGCTCCCTTTTAGCCTTGTCAGGTTTGGTTTCCCAGAATCTAGAGGACTTTGATCCCATCTGTGCTCCTCAGGAGTCCATCTTGGATTTCCTTGCCAGGCTATTTCAGTCAGGTTCCATTTTTTCTATGATTAAAGTGCAGTTGGTGGCTCTTTCTAATTTTCATATTGGCAAGGATAATGTGCCTTTGGCTTCTCTCAAGGTTTCCAAAGCATTCCTTGAGGGTACTTTTTTGCTACCTCCTCCATTATGGGACCCTGTTCCTCCCTGAGATTTACCCTTTGTTTTGCAAGATGTTCTTCGTGTTTCACTGTTGTAGTCATCACACTTGGGTTATCCTGCCAGGGGTAGCCCTCAGTTGGCCCGAATCCCAGAGGCTTAGTATTTCTGCGTTGGTTGCTGTCGCTCCAGGACTGACATCAGGTCAGTAGTATAAAAACAGGCAACCGACACCATTACATCAGTCTTTCTTGCCGAGGAGCCTGAAGCAGTTCGCACGAGTACCGGTCGGCCGCTACCTGAGTTTTAATTTCTGAAATTGAAGTTGAAGTCTTCTAAAGCTAAGTTACCCCATTGGGAATCTATTTTTCTTGCTCTAACTGATGTCAGCAAAAGCTAACAATTGTCTCGCCTGTGGAAAGCAAATACCACAAAAAGATTTCCATTCTTACTGCGTCACCTGTTTAGGCCCAGACTACGAGGTTCCTCGCTGTCGGTTTTGTGCTTTGTTCAACACCAGAACTGTACGTTGTTGGGCCCTTATCATAGCTAAATACTTCCGCTCTCGATCTCCGTATTCTGAAATTACTTCGGTAAGCCATCTGACTACCGATCTTCTGAAAAAAAATGTAAGGATAAAGACAGACAGTCCGCACAGGTTCAAAACTGCCGACAACGCTTCCTTTAAGCTAGTCGCCAGTTTGCCGGTATTCAGTGAGGTGCATTCGCAGCCCCTGATGCCCACTTGGAGTCCGGTATGCCGCGAGACTCTTCTTTGACTACGGAACCTGCTGATGTCTGTACCTTGGATAGGTCCAGAGCCGCTGTGCAGGCACCAGCTTCCGAGGAAGTTCTTCGCACTACTGATATTCGACACAAACCGATGTCTTCTTTTGCATCTTCAGTTCTTTCTAAAACTGCAGAGTTTGTAAGGCCCATGGTACGAACTACGCCTAAAAAACAGATGACCCAAGCTCAAGCACCTGCTTCCATGCCTCAATCTCAAATGCTTAAAATGGTGGAAGACCTTGTCATGATGATTAGGGGAACCCAGCCTACCCCTTCAATAAAAGAAAGAGACTTGTCCCCAGCAGCTTTATCTGACCAAAAGTCCGACAACTCTGATGTTTCTGATTATGTAGACATGCCGTTATCTGCTTATGAGGATTCAGATGCAGAGGAATCCATTCCTTCTGCCTCTCCACCAGAGGATTTTTCTTTTGGTGAAACCCTACATACCTTGGGAGAGCATTTCCATTGGGAATGCCAGGATTATCCTCAGTCCAAAAAGAGACTCAGGGAATTTTTAGATTTACCACAGCACAGACCCTTGGCTATTCTTCCTGTTCTGGATGTTGTGGATGATGTTTTCATGGAGTCCAGTTTAACTCCTGATACTCTACCTCCTGCTCCCAGGAAACCTGACCTGTATTACAGGGTCCCTGACTCACACAAATTTTTTTTCAAAAATCCTACTGCTGACCCAGAGGTCATCTCCCAGGGACCTAAAGGAATGAAAGCAGCCACAGCTAAGAATCCCCCCCTTTGGACAGGGATTCCCGGCTTTAGACAGATGGGGTAAAAAAAAGTATACACCTCTGCAACTCTTGCCATTAGAGCTTTAAATTATAAGTTCCACATGCTGAAATACCAGCAACATACTGTGGAACTTATTAAACAAAAATTATCTATCTTTCCAGACTGTGCAGAAAATAAAGAATTACAGGAGCTTATGCATTCTGCAAGCCAAGTTACTAAGCATATCCTGCAATGTGGATTTTACACCCTAGAAGCATCCTGCAGGGCAGCAGTCACAGGTTCTGTACTTCGAAGGCATGCTTGGCTTAAGGAACAGACCTTGCCAGACCATGTCATATCAAAATTATTGGACGTGTCACTGAACAAATACAATCTGTTTGGCATCAAGGCAGAAGAGGTTTTAAAAAAGATGGAAGAAAAAGCTAAATCTGTTCAGTTAAAGACTTTTTGCAAGTCCAGCCTCCGAAATTCAGTAAACATTGCTCCTCAAAACACTGGTCCTTTCCATCCCCCCCCTCTAGGCCGGCTCAGACTAGACCTAGGGGAAGCGGACCCCCCCCCCCCCCAGATAGCAGGCCCAGGGAATGCAGAGATCTAAGCATGGAGTACCTCTACTTCTAAAGCAAAGAGTGCTAAGCCACCCCCTTATGGAAAGAATTCAAAATGACTTTTCAACTCCAACTCTTATCTCTGCCCACCTGCTTGTGCTCCTAGGAGGAAAACTTGCCTCCCATGCAAAAAACTGGGCCTCCATCACCAACAATCGATGGGTCCTCAAAATAGTGTCCCAGGAGTACAAATTTTATTTCCACACACTGCCAACCCCAAAAAGGTTCCCAGATCTTCCTCCAAACCAGTGGGCAGAAGCACAAAACAAAGTTCATTCCCTGCTCTCCATGAGGGCAATTCAGCCTGTTCCTGCAGACCAGATAGGCCAAAGTTTCTATTCCAGACTTTTCCTTGTACCCAGTAAAGAGGGCACCTGGTGCCCAATCCTAGATCCATGCATTATAAACACCTTCCTGGTGGTACCAAAATTCAAAATGCTCACCCTCCAGCAGCTTCTTCCTATGCTATCCAAAGATGCCTGGTTAACCATTCTGGACCTAAAAGAGGCATAGCTGCACATCCCAATCAGGGACTCTTGCAGGAAATGTCTGTATTTCGGGGCAGGGTCTATGCATAATCAGTTCTCTGCACTTCCCTTTGGCTTATCCACTGCTCCCAGAGTTTTCACAAAATGCTTGGCTCCAGCCATTGCTTTTTGCAGACAAAGAAATATTCAAATTTACCCCTACTTGGACGGCTGCCTGATTCAGGCAGACAGTCAGGAAAAGCTGCTGCAGTACCTGACATTTGTAAAAGACCTACTGACGTCACTAGGGTACCCTATAAATGAAAAGAAATCCAAACTAATCCCCAGTCAGAAAATTGTATTCCTGGGAGCAAGCCTGGACACAGCATCTCAGATGGCATTCCTTACTCCAGAAAAACAAGCCGATCAGACAGGCTACTTCTCTCAACTAGCCACCAGAAACCAGTTATCCGCAAGGAAAATCCTGCAAGCTCTAGGGTTCATGGCTTCCTGCATTCTACTAATTCCATATGCCAGACTGCATAGGAGGAAACTTAATGTGGTACTTAAAAAGCCTTTGGTGTCTACATTCTCAGGACCTGGAAACTATTATACCTATGATACTTTGTCTAAGGAAAGATTTTCTATGGTGGGCAGCGGCATGCAACCACAACAAGGGACTTTACTTTTCACAACCCCACACCGTCCAGACACTAACAGACACATCAGACTATGCCTGGGGTGCACACCTGGACGGCAGGTGCATTCAGGGTCACTGGAGCCCAAATCAAATTCATCTGCACATCAACCAAAAAGAGATGCTAACTGTTCAGCATGCTCTGACAGCTTTCAGACCCCTACTCTCTCCGGGGCCTCTACTAATCAAAACGAACAACACCATAGTGATGTGGTACATCAACAAGCAGGGAGGAACCCACTCTTACCCATTATGCAGGCTAGCCTTGACCCTTTGGCACATGGCTTCAGCCATGCAGATTCACCTGCAAGCACAATTGCTGCCAGGCAACCAAAACTCTTCAGCAGACAACTTAAGCAGAAATCTCCTAGACCTACACGAGTGGCAATTAAACACCTTCAGCCCCGTAACGCAGAAATGGGGTACCCTGAAGGTGGATCTGTTTGTGCTTCCCACAACAACCACCAGCTCAGCAAATTCTGCACCAGGGAACCTCACAGCAAGGCCTGGAAAGTGGATGCCCTATTCTTCCAATGGGTAAACCTCTCGATCTGTGCATTTCCCCCCTCTACCTCTTCTTACAAGGGTGTTACTCAAAATAAGGGAGTAAAGACCAAGGGATTGCCCCAGACTGGCCACGCCAACACTGGTACCCTCTACTGCGCAGTCTGTCACTGTTGCCGCCATGGCACCTCCCTCAGATTCTAACTCTCCTGACCCAGCAGAAGGGAGAGTTCTTGCATCCACAAATGCAGACCCTGTACCTGGCAGCCTGGCTTATTCCTTATTTCTTATGTTTCTTATTAAATTCCTTATGGCTTATTTATTAACTCAGCATGATGCTGCCACCACCATGCTTCGCCATGGGGATGGTGTTCTTTTGGTGATGTAAAGTGTTGTTTTTGTGCCAAACATACCATTAGGAGTTGTGGCCAAAAAGTCCAACCTTTGTCTCTTCAGACCATAACACATTTTTCCACGTGCTTTTTGGAGACCTGATGTATTGTTTTGCAAATTTTAGCCAGGCTTGGATGTTTTTATGTGTAAGAAAAGGCTTCCGTCTTGCAACCCTGCCCCATAGCCCAGACATATGGAGAATATGGGAGATTGTTGTCACATGTAGTACACATCCAGTACTTGCCAGAAATTCCTGCAGCTCCTTCAGTGTTGCTGTAGGTCTCTTGGCAGCCTCTCTGACTAGTTATTGTCTTGATTTTTCATCAATTTTGGAGGGACATCCAGCTCTTTGCAACATCAATGTTGTCCCATATTTTCTCCACTTTTTGGTGGCTATCATCACTGTGTTCCATGGTATATCCGATGCTGTGGAAATGTTTTTGTGCCCTTCTCCTGACTGATGCCTTTCAACAATGAGATCCCTCTGATGCTTTGTAAGCTCTCTGCGAGCAATAGCTTTTGCTGTAGCAAGCAACTGAGTAAATATCAGGAAAATCCTACTAAGACAGTGGAACCTTATTTGGGGTTAATCAGAGTCTCTCTAATTGTGATGGCAGGTGTGTACCCAAGAAGACTAAATGTTGTAATTAAATCAAAAGGTGCTTCAACAAAGTATTAGTTTAAGGGTGCGCACACGTATGCAACCAGCTTATTGTACTTTTTAAATTTTTTTTCACCTAACAGATTTGTTTGTTTTTCAATTGAATTGCACAGGTTATAGGTCACATTAAAGGTGGGAAAAGTTTTGAAATGATTTATTGTCACCTCATTTTTTGTCACAAAAACCTGGCATTTTAACAGGGGTGTGTAAACTTTTTATATCCACTGTATGTCTTCACCTTTCCCTGAAAATAACCTTTTCATAGATTCCCGCCATATTCATTTCCAGTATTCCTTCCATTACAAAGCTTGCAACAGAAAGGATGCTCTTAAGTTGCAGAAGGCTGCTACTGAACTACTTGTCACTCCATTTCTTCTGGCAGTTCGGTCCATGCTGCTCCCTCCTAGCAAAAGGGACTGAAACTGCTTAAGGAATTTAAGATTGACTTACTTGCTCATAAAAATCAAAATTCGTCACTTAAGACCTTAATTTGCTGATGGCTGCTGCAGCAGTGAAAAAATGGTGCTTCTGCTTGTTGATATCCATTGTTTTCCTTAACTAAAAGAAAGCACATTGGAAGAACAACCAGCACTGAAATAAATGAAGGCAAAGTTTATTGGTCCGAAACACAAATCTCAGTAATGCACGTTAAAAACACATAAACACCCTGCTTTCCATGCTTTTTTGTCCTAAATCAGACTTCATCAGATATAAATCATGAGTAAAGCACTACATTTAAATACCCTATGCAATTAAACCAAACACCAATCCAAATCAACAATAATAAGTCAATCAACCCAAGTCTATGCCCACAAATACAATTAACTTATAAAAAAAAAAAGTCAAAAATTTAAAACATGCAAATACATCAAAACACATTCAAAAACAGTGTTTATAAAACAAATGATTGTATAAAAAATACATACAGTAAAAAAAGTTATAAAATATCCATAAATGTTTAATTTTTAGATGTACTGTAAAGTGAGATTACATTGAGGATGTCCTTTGTGTTTCACTGTTGCAGTAATCACACTTTGGTTATCTGCCTTCAGGTAGTCCTCAGTCGGCCCGAATACCAGAGACTTGGTATTTTTGCGTCAGTTGCAGTCGCTTCAGGACTGATGTCAGGTCGTCAGGGCTATAAAAACAGGCAGCCAATGCCATTACGTCAGTCTTTCTTGCTGAGGAGCCCGAAGCAGAAGCAGTTCGCACGAGTGCCGGTCGGCTGCTACCTGAGTTTTCATTTCCGAATTGAGTCATCCTGAAGTCTTCTAAAGCTAAGTACCCTGTTGGGGACCCTTTTTTCTTGCTCTAACCGATGTCAGAAAAAGTTAACAATTATCTCACTTGTGGAAAGCAAATACCACACCGAGATTTCCATTCTTACTGCGTCACCTGTTTAGGCCCAGACCACGACTTACCTCACTGTCTGTTTTGTGCTTTGTTGAACACCCGAACTATTCGTCATTGGACCCTTATTGTAGTTAAATACTTTTGTTCTCAATCTCCGTATTCCAAAATGGCTTTGGTAAGCCATCTGACTACTGATCTTCCAAAAAAAGTAAGGATAAAGACAGACAGACCGCAGATGTCCAAAACTGCCGACGAAATTTCCATTAAGCTAGTCGCCAGCTCGCCGGTACTCAGTGAGGTGCTTTCGCAGCCCCTGATGCCCACTTCAGTGGATTCGCAGGCCGCTACCAAGACCCGTTTGGAGTCCGGTATGCCGCGAGACTCTTCTTTGACTATGGAACCTGCAGATGTCTCTACTTTGATTGTGTCTGGAGCCACTGTGCAGGCGCAGTAGCTTCTGAGGAAGTTCTTTGCATTACTGCTGTTTGACACAAACCCACGACTTCTTTCACGTCTTCAGTTCTCTCTAAAACTACCGATTTTCTAAGACCAAGAGTACGAGCTACGCCTAAAAAACCAATTATCCAAACTCAAGCGCCTGTTTCCTTGCCACAATCACAAATGTTTAAAATGGCAGAAGACCTGGTCATGCTGATTAGAGCAAGCCAGCCTTCCCCTGCTAAAAGAAAGAGACCTGTCCCCAGCAGCTTTGACTGACCAAGAGTCCAATGACTCTGAGGTTTCAGAATATGAATATCTGATGCAGAGGACTCCATTCCTTCTGCTTCCCCTCCAGAGGATTTTTCTTTTGGTGAAACCCTACATACTTTGAGAGAACATGGGAATGCTGGGATTATCCTCCGTCATAAAAGAGACTCTGGGAATTTTTAAATTTACCACAGTACAGACCCTTAGCTATCCCTCCTGTTTTGGATGTTGTGGATGATGTCTTCATGGAGTCCAGTCTAACTCCTGATACTTTACCCCCTGCTCCAAGGAAACCAGACAAGTACTACAGAGTCCCTGACTTTCACACATTTCTTTTCAAAACTCCTACAGCTGACCCAGAGGTCATCTCCCAAGAGCCTAAAGGAATAAAAGCAACTACAGCTAAGAATCCCATCCGTTCGTATAGGGATTCCAGATCTTTAGACAGATGGGGTAAGAAAGTATATACCTCTGCAACTCTTGCCATTAGAGCATTGAATTGTCAATTCCACATGCTGAAATATCAGCAACATACTATGGAACTTATTAAGCAAAAATTATCTCCTTTTCCTGACTGTGCAGAAAATAAAGATTTACAGGTGCTTATGCTTTCTGCAAGTGAAGTCAGCAAGCATACCCTGCAATGTGTGTTTGATGCCCTAGAAGCATCTTGCAGAGCAGCAGTCACAGGTTCTGTACTTAGAAGGCATGCTTGGCTTAAGGAGCAGACCTTGCCACACCATGTCAAATCAAAATTACTGGATGCTCCTTTGAACAGGACAATCTGTTTGGCACCAAAGCAGAGGTTGTTCTAAAAAAAGATAGAAGAAAAAGTCTATGCAGACAGTAGGAAGATTTTTTGTAAGTGCAGCCTCCAAGGTTCACTAGGATTTGCCCCTCGAAGCATTGGTCCTTTCCAGCCCCCTCAAGGCCATCTCAAACTAGACCCAGGGGAAACAGACCCCCTCAGACTACAGTCTCAGGGTATGCAGAGATCTAAGCAATGGAGTACCTCCACTTCTAAAACAGGGAGTGCTCAGCCACCCCCTTATGGAAAGAATTGACAATGACTTCTCAACTCCTCTCCTCACCTTTGCCCAAGTGCTCATGCCCCTAGGAGGAAAACTTGCCCACCATGCAAAAAACTGGGCCTCCATCACCAACGATCGATGGGTCCTCAACATTGTATCCCAGGGGTACAAATTTTACTTCCACACACTGCCAACCCCAAAAGGGTTCCCAGACCTTCCACCAAACCAGTGGGCAGAGGCACAAAACCAAGTTCAATCCCTGCTCTCCATAAGGGCAAGTCAGCCTTTTCCTGCAGAACAGATAGGCCAAGGTTTTTATTCCAGACTTCTCCTGGTACCCAGAAAAGAGGGCACCTGGTACCCAATCTTAGACCTTTCCATTCTAAACACATTCCTGGTAATACCAAAATTCAAAATGCTCACCTTACAGCAGCTTCTCCCTGTGCTGTCAAAAGATGCCTGGTTAGCCACCCTAGACCTAAAGGAAGCCTATCTGCACATCCGTATCAGGAACTCATGCAGGAAATATCTACGTTTCAGGGCAGGATCTTTGTGTTATCAGTTCTCTGCACTTCCTTTGGCTTATCCACTGCTCCCAGTCTTCACAAAATGCCTGGCTCCAGCCATTGCTATTGCATGCAGAGACAGATTCAAATTTACCCTTACTTGGACGAGTGCCTGATTCAGGCAGACAGTCAGGAAGAGCTGTTGCAGCACCTGACATTTGTAGAGGACCTTCTAAACTCCCTGGGCCACACTAGCAACGAAAAGAAATCAAAACTAGTCCCCAGTCAAAAATTGTATTCCTGGGAGCAAGCTTGGACACAGCATCCCAGATGGCATTCCTTACTCAAGAAAACCAAGCCTGTCTGACAGGCTACTTCACTCAAATGGCCATCAGAACCCAGCTGTCCGCAAGGAAAATCTTGGAGCTCTAGGGTTCATGGCCTCCTGCATTCTACTAATTCTGTATGCCAGGCTGCGTATGAGGAAACTTCAGTAGTATTTAAAAAGTCTTTGACGCCAACATTCTCAGGACCTGGAAACTATAATACCCATCATACCTGGTCTCAGGACAGAGTTTCTTTGGTGGGCAGCAGCATGCAGCCACAACCAGGGACTTCCCTTTACACAACCCCACACCTCGCAGACCCTAACTACAGATGCATCAGACTATGCCTGGGGTGCACATCTAGAAGGCCAGTGCATTCAGGGCCACTGGAGCCCAAACCAAATTCACCTGTACATCTAACAAAAAGAGATGCTAGCTGTTCAGCACTGACAGCTTTTAGATCCCTACTGTCACCAGGGCCTTATTTGATAAAAACCGACAACACATAACACCACAGTGATGTGGTACATCAACAAGCAGGGGGAACCCACTCTTACCCACTCTGCAGGCTAGCCATAACCCTGTGGAACACAGCATTGGCTATGCAAATTCACCTGCAAGATCAATTCCTGCCAGGCAAACAAAACTCTCTGGCAGACAACTTAAGCAGAAACTTCCTAGACCCACACAAGTGGCAATTAGACCTCTATACCTTCAGCCTTCTAACCCAGAAATGGGGTACCCCAAAGGTGGACATGTTTGCCTTCCCATACAGTCACAAGCTCAGCAATTTTTGCACCATAGTACCTCACAGCAAGGCCTGGAAAGTGGATGCCCTATCCTTCCAGTGGGTAAACCTCTCAATCTATGCATTTCCCCCTCTGCCTCTTACAGGATTGCTACTCAAGATATGGCAGGACAAACCAAGGGCAATCCTGATTACTCCAGACTGGCCATGCCAACATTGGTACCCACTTCTGTGCAGTCTGTCATCGGTGCCACCATGGCAACTTACTCAGATCCCAGCTTTCTTCACTCAGTGGGAGGGACAGATCTTGCATCTGCAACTGCAAACCCTGAACCTTGCAGCCTGGCTCATTCCTTGAACTCTCCTCCACTGGCCAGACTAAGTAAGCAGTTGCTGGATGTCATTCGTGAAGCCAGATCCAGTACTAGGAAGTACTATGCTGATAAGTGGATAAGGTTTTGTTCCTGGATTCTCTCTAAAGGAGCGGATGCACCACAGCCCTCCTTACCTCTCATCCTGGACTACCTAGCAGGCCTACTACACAGAGGCCTATCCTTCTCTTCCATTAAGTTCCATGCCTCTGCAATTTCTGCTCATTACAGCACTGAGCCACCTCTCTTCTCTCTTCCTCTCATCAAACAATTCCTGAGAGGGGCTAACAACTTAAGGCCACCAAGAAGAGCCCCCACCCCTGCTTGGGCCCAAAAGCTCACGCTACCCCCCCCCCTCTTTGAGCCTGCAGCGTCAGCAGAGTTGAAATTCCACTCTTGGAAAACAGCCTTGCTTCTGGCCATCATCTCAGCTAGAAGATTGTCCGAGCTACAAGCACTTATGGCTGTGGAACCCTTCATTATTTTTCAGACAGGGTTTCCCTCAGGAGTAACCCTTCTTTTATGCCCAGAGTGGTATCCAGTGTGGCTCTCAACCAATCTATCCATTTGCCCACCTTCTTCCCTAATCCTCAAAATAAGGGGGAAAGGATCCTGCACTCTTTGGACGTGCACAGACAGCTCACATTCTACCTTGATAGGACTGCAGCCTTCAGGAAATCTGACCAGTTCCTAGTCAGCTTTGCACAGGGGCAGAGGGCAAGGCCATATCAAAACAAACCATCTCCAAATGGATAGCACATTGTATCTATTTCTGTTACATACACCATGAGAAACCACTCCCTCAGGGGGTTAGAACGCATTCCACTAGGGCAACTTCAGCCTCTACAGCCTTTCTCAGAGGAGTCCCTACCAGGGTCATTCTGGAAGCTGCTACCTGGAGTTCTGTTCACACCTTCACCAAGTATTACCACCTGCCTATCTTTTTCAAATCCAGGGTGGGTTTTACAACAGCAGTCCTGCAGGGCATTCTAGCCATCCCCAACTCTTCTTGACTGCCTCCGCCCATTCTTCAGTTTTGGGAATCAACCCAAGTGTGATGACTGCAACAGTGAAACATGAAGAACATAATGCAGATGTTCTTCGTGTTTCACTGTTGCAGTCATCACACTTGGGTTATCTGTCTGCAGGTAGCCCTCAGTCGGCCAGAATACCGGAGTCTTGGGATTTCTGCGTCGGATGCTGTCGCCTCATCCATGATGTCATGGGTATAAAACATGCAGCGACGCCATTACATCAGCTTTTCTTGCCGCGTGGGAGCCTGAAGCAGAAGCAGTTTGCAAGTGCTGGTTGGCAGCTACCTGAAATTTTCGTTTTTCAAGTTTCAAACCTGAAGCCTTCTAAAGCTAAGTACCCTGTTGGGGATCCTTTTTTCTTGCTTTAACCGATGTCAGAAAAAGTTAACAGTTGTCTTGCCTATGGAAAGCAAATACCTCACAGAGATTTTCATTCTTACAGCATCACCTGTTTAGGCCCAGACCACGGCGTCCCTCGCTGTCGGTTTTGTGTCTTGTTCAACGCCCGAACTATTCATCATCGGGCTATTTTTGTCTCTAAATCCTTTCGCTTTCGTTCTCCCTATTCCGAAATTGCTTCAATAAGCCATCTGACTACCTATCTTCCGAAAAAACGCAAAGATAAAGACAGAGACAGACCGTGTAGGTCCAAAACTGCCGACAACGCTCGTTAAGCTAGTCACCAGTCCACCAGTACTCAGTGAGGCGCTTTCACAGCCCCTGTTACCCACTTCTACAGATTCGCAGGCCTCTATTGAGACCCATTCAGAGTCCGGACTGCTGTGAGATGCTACTTTGACTTTGGAACCTGCGGATGTCTCTACCTTGGATGGGTCCAGAGCCGCTGTGCAGGTACCAGTTTCTGAGGGTGTATTCAGACCTTCCGATGTTCTTATCAAACCGACTACTTCATTAATGACTGAATGTTCCGTATTTCTCAGGCCCAGAGTTCGCACTACGCCTAGGAAACCGACGACCAAAGCACATTCTGAAGCTCCCATGCCACAGAAACAAATGCTTAGAATGGCTGAAGACCTTATTACTTTAATTAGGGGAAGCCAGCCTTCCTCCTCTAAAAGACAAAAACTTTGTTTTCCTACTGATTCTTCAGACCATGAGTCTGATGACTCTGACCCCTGTGATTACCAGGACGTACCCTTTTCTACCTATGAGGACTCAGATGCAGAGGAATCGATTCCCTCAGCCTCCAAGAGGACCTTTCTTTCGGTGAAACCTTGCATACCCTGAGAGCATTTCCTCTGGGAATGCCAGGACTACCCACAGTCCAAAAAGAGACTTTGGGAATTTTTAGACTTGCCTCAGCATAGGCCACTAGCTATTCCCCCCTGTCCTGGATATTGTAGATGATGTCTTCATGGAATCCAGCCTTACCACTGATACTTTACCACCTGCTCCTAGAAAGCCTGACAGATACTACAGAGTACCTGACTCTCACAAATTTCTCTTTAAAAATCCAACTGTGGATCCAGAGACCATTTCCCAGGGACCTAAAGGTATTAAGGCTTCTACAGCCAAAAAGCCTATCCCTTCAGACAGGGATTCTAGGGCTCTAGACAGATGGGGTAAGAAGTTATATACCTCTGCAACTCTTGCCATCAGGGCTTTAAATTGCCAGTTTCGCATGTTGAAGTACCAGTAGCATATTATTGATATAATTAAACAAAAAATGTTGTTGATTCCTGATTGTGCAGAAAATAAGGACTTACAAGACTTGATGCATTCTGCAAACCAAGTTGGTAAACATATTTTGCAGTGTGGTTTCGATGCCTTGGAAGCATCTTGCAGGCCTGCTGTCTCTGGGTCTGTTCTGAGAAGGCATGCTTGGCTGAAGGAACAAATCTTGCCAGACCATGTCAAGGCAAAATTACTTGATGCTCCATTAAACCAAGAATGTTTGTTTGAGTCTAAAGCAAGATGAAGGAAAAAGCTAAATTCATGCAAACTGTTAAAGATTTCTTACAGGTACAGCCACCTAGATTCAGTAGGCATTGGCCTTCAAAAACTGGTCTTTTCCAGTCCCTTCCAGACCTTCTCAGCCCAAACCCAGGGGCAACAGACCACAAAGACTACAGTCTCAGGGTATGCACAGATCTAAACAATGGAGTGCTTCCTCCTCAAAAACTGGGTGTGGTAAGCCCACCCCCCCCCCTGTGGAAAAAGTTCACAGTGACTTGTCCTTAATCCTTCCCAGCCATGCTCAAGTACTTGCACCCCTAGGAGGAAAACTTGCCCTGCATGTAAAAATCTGGGAGTATATTACCCAGGACCGATGGGTCTTAAACATTGTATACCAGAGAGACAGATTCTATTTCCACTCTGTCAACCCCAAGCAGATTGCCAGACCTTTCTCCAAACCAGTGGAAAGGGGCCCAAAAGCAATTACTTTCTTTTCTCAGTATCAGGGCTGTTCCACCTGTGACAACAGAGCAAAGGGGACAGGGTTTCTACTCCAGGCTGTTCCTGGTGCCCAGGAAAGAGAATTCTTGGCACCCTGTTCTGGACCTGTCAGCCCATAGACACCTTCCTGGTGGTACCAAAATTAAAAATGCTTACACTCCAGCAGCTCCTTCCTATGCTAGCCAAGGACTCCTGTCTGGTCACCCTAGACTTAAAACAAGCTTATCTGCACATCCCCATAAGGGAATCTTGCCAGAAATATCTATGCTTCAGGGCAGGCTCTATGCACTATCAATTCTCTGCACTTCCCTTTGGTTTATCTACTGCGCCCAGGAAATTCACAAAGTGCCTGGCTCCAGCCATTGCTTACTGCAGGCAGAGAAATATTCAAATTTACCCATACTTGGATGATTGCCTGATTCAGGTGAACAGTCAGGAATTGCTACTTCAGCACCTGACGTTTGTAAAGAGACTCCTAACTTCTCTGGGGTATACCATCAGCGAATAGAAATCACATCTGGTACCCAGCCAAAAGGTTGTATTCCTGGGAGCAAGCTTGAACACAACTTCCCAGATGGCATTCCTCACTCCAGAAAAGCAGGTTTATTTGACAACTTATTTCAAACTACTGGCCACCCAAACCCAGCTATCTGCAAGAAAAATACTGCAAACCCTAGGGTTCATGGCCTCATATATTCTACTGATTCCATATGCAAGACTGCATATGAGAACTTCAATGGTACTTGGTCTCTGGTGTCAACATTCCCAGGACCTGGAAACGGTGATTTCCATCATTCCTTGCCTAAGGGCAGAGTTAATTTGGTGGGCAGAGGCTTGCAATCACAATTAGGGACTCCCTTTCCAACAACCCCCTGCCGTCCAAACTCTGACAACAGACACATCAGACTATGCATGGAGGGATCACATGTCAGGCAAATGCATTCAGGGCAAATGGAGCCCAGGACAAATTCACCTGCATATCAGTCAAAAAGAAATGTTAGCTGTACACAGTGCACTGACAGCCTTCAAATACATTATCCTGTCAGGACAGCAACTGATAAAGACAGACAACACCACAGTTATGTGGTACATAAGCAGGGCGGAACTCACTCCTACCCACTCTGCAGGTTAGCCATGGCTCTGTGGAACACCGCCTTAAGCAACCAAGTGCACCTGCAAGTGCAATTCCTGCCAGGGAAACAAAATTCGCTGGCAGACGACTTAAGCAGAAATCTAATGGACCCACACGAGTGGAAAGTGGAACCAAACTCATTCAAACTTCTAATACATAGGTGGGGACACCAGAGGTGGACTTCTTTGCGTCCCCCCAAAACCAGCAAATAAATTTTGCACCAGAATTCCCCACAGCCAAGCTTGGAAAGTCGATGCCCTATCCTTCACATGGGAAAACCTTTCAGTCTATGCCTTTCCCCCTCTGCCCCTCCTTCCAAAAGTACTCCTCAAGATCAAGCAGGACAGGCCAAGGACAATCCTTATTGCACCAGACTGGCCACGCCAGCACTGGTACCCACTCCTATGTAGTCTGACAGCAGTGCCACCCTGGCACCTACATCAGACCCCCTCTCTGCTGTCCCAGCAGGATGGACAGATTTTGCATCCTCAGCTGCAAACCCTGAACCTGGCAGCCTGGCTTATTCCCTGAATACATCACCAGCAACCCTCAGCAAACAGGTGCTGGATGTTATCCTTGAGGCCAGGAGGCCCAGTACTAGGAAATCTTATTCAGAAAAATGGAATAGATACCGTTCCTGGAGCCAGTCTCAAGGGAAGGAGACAGCCGTGCCCTCCTTGCCTCAAATCCTAGATTACCTAGCAGAGCTGCTCCACAAAGGCCTATCCTTCTCATCAATTAAGATTCATGCCTCTGCCATCTCAGCTCATTACAATACTGAGCCACCCTCTTCTCTCACCCTCTGATCAAACAGTTCCTGAGAGGAGCTAACAATTTAAGACCCCCAAGGAGAGCTCCCACTCCTGCCTGGGACCTTAACTTTGTACCAGAGCAGCTCACGCTTCCCCTTTTTAAACCTGCTGCTACAGCAGAGTTAAAATTCCTCTCTTGGAAAACAGCCTTACTGTTAGCCATCATTTCAGCAAGAAGAGTGTGTGAGTTACAGGCCCTTATGGCTGTGGGACCCTTCATTATCTTCCATGTGGACAGTGTTTCCGTCAGGACTAATCCATCTTTTATGTCCAAGGTGGTATCCAGTATGGCTTTAAACCAATCCATCCATTTGTCAGCCATTTTTCCTACTCCTCAGAATAAAGGTGAAAGGATCCTGCACTCCTTGGACATGCACAGACAGCTCAGGTTCTACCTTGACAGGACTAAACCTTTCAGAAAATCTGATCAGCTGCTAGTCAGCCTTGCTACAGGGGCAGACAGTAAGGCCATTTCGAAACAAACCATTTCTAAATGGATAGCACACTGCATCCATTTCTACTACAAACACCATGGAAAGCCTATCCCACAGGGGATCAGGCCTCATTCCACTAGGGCTGCCTCAACCTCTACAGCTTTTCACAGGGGAGTCCCTACCAGGGACATCCTGGAAGCTGCAACCTGGAGTTCTGTACACACCTTCACCAAGCATTACCACTTAACTATCTTTTCTATATCCAGAGCTGGATTGGCCACAGCAGTCTTACAAGGCCTGCTAGCCAACCCTACTACTACTTGACTGCCTCCACCTTTCCTCAGCTTTGGGAATCAACCCAAGTGTGATGACTGCAACAGTGAAACACAAAGAACCTAGTACAGATGTTCTTCGTGTTTCACTGTTGCAGTCATTACATTTGGGTAATCTGCTGGCAGGTTGCCCTCAGTCGGCCTGAATTCCAAAGTATTGGGTCCTGCGTCAGTTGCTGTCTTCTCTTCCATGACGTCCGGTCGTCAGGAGTATAAAACATGCAGCCGATGCCATTTTCTTTAGTCTTTCTTGCCGCGCAGTGCCTGAAGCAGAAACATTTCGCAAGTCCCGGTCGGCCGACTACTGAAATATTCGAGTTTGAGTTTCAGAACCGAAGTCTTCACTAAAGCTAAGTACCCCATTGGGGAAACTTTTTTCTTGCTTTTTACCG
The DNA here is from genome assembly GCF_019279795.1 of Protopterus annectens. Taxonomy (NCBI): domain Eukaryota; kingdom Metazoa; phylum Chordata; order Ceratodontiformes; family Protopteridae; genus Protopterus; species Protopterus annectens. Next base: position 1,710,895,636 of record NC_056735.1, on the reverse strand, counting down.
ATGCCAGAAAAAGTTAATAGTTGTATTACTTGTGGGAAGCAAATACCTCAAGGATTTCCATTTATACTGTATTCCTTGCTTAGGCCCTGATCACAACGTGCCTGGCTGTTGGTTTTGTGCTAGATTTAACCAATGCACTATTAAGCGTTGGTATATTTTTGCATCTAAGTATTTTGGAAACCGATTTAACTATCCAGAAATGTCGTCTGATAGCAATCCTTCTACCGGAGTACATAAAAAAACGCAAAGAAAAGGACAGAGAAAGGCAGTCGAGATCCAGAACTGATGTCGAAGCTTCTCCTAAGCCAGTCGCTGGTTCGCCGGTACTCAGTGAGGTGCTTTCACAGCCCCTGATACCCGCTACCTTCGAGTCTCAGGCCTCTACTAACATCCATGTGGAGTCCAGCATGCCGCAAGATACTCAAGGTATTGGACTGACGGATGTATCTCCCTCGGATGGGTCCAGAGCCGCCGAGCAGGCACTGGCTTCTGAGGGGTGTATTCAGACCTCAACATTTATATATCAAACCGACGAAGGCTGAAAAACCAAAGGCAAAGACATCTTCTAAAACTAAAATACCGACGCCTGAGCCACGTGCACAGGCCTCTGTGCCTAAAAAACAGATGATAAAAATGGCTGAAGACCTTATTACCTTGATCAGGGGTACCCATCCCCCTCCAGATAAGAGGCCTAGGCAAGACACTGACTATGAATCTTCAGATCAGGTTTCTATTTCCTCTGATTCCTCTACTGATCAGGAATGATCTTTACCTCCCTATGAGGAATCTGATGCTGAGGAGTCTATTCCATCTGCATCTCCTCCTGAGGATTATTCATTTGGAGAAGCATTGCATACTTTGAGGGAGCATTTTCACTGGGAGAGTCAAGACTTCTCAGAATCAAAAAAGAGGCTTAGGGATTTCCTTCTTCTCCCTCAGCACAAGCCTTTAGCCATTCCCCCTGTTTTAGACATTGTGGATGATTTGTTTTCGGAGTCAAGCATGACCCCTGACTCCTTACCTTAAGCCTGACAGATATTACAGGGTCCCTGACTCTCATAAATTTTTATTTAGAAACCCTGCTGCTGATCCTGAAACTATTTCACAGAGTCCAAAGGGAGTTAAGGCCTCAACAGCAAAGAACCCTACCCCCTCCGACAGAGATTCAAGGGCACTGGATAGATGGGGAAAAAAGGTTTATACATCTGCAACCTTGGCAATCAGGGCCTTAAATTGTCAATTTCATATGCTTAAGTACCAACAACATGTTATGGGATTGCTGAAACAGAAAATGATGTTGATTTCAGAATGTGCAGAAAATAAGGAATTGCAGGAATTATTGCATGCAGCTGAACAAGTTAGAAAGCATACTTTGCAATGTAGTTTTGATTTTTTTAGAGGCCTCCTGCAGGGCCGCAGTTACTGGATCTGTGATTAGGAGGCATGCCTGGTTAAAGGAACAAAATTTGCCTGATCATGTTAAAGCTTAAATTGCTAGATGCACCTTTACAGCATGATTCTCTGTTTGGTATTGAGGCAGAAGAGGTTTTAAAGAAAATGGAAGACGAAGCTAAGTCCATGCAAACTGTTAAATATTTCTTACAAGTGCAGCTACCTAGATTCAGTAGACACTTCCCTACAAAAAATTGGTCCTTTCCTGTGTCAGACAGAGCTCAAAGGGGCAAATCCAGATTCCCTAAGGGTTCGAGATACCAGGCTCAAGACTCATACAGGTCAAAGCAATGGGGCGCATCCACCTCCAAATCTGGAGGAGATAAAGTGCAAACCTACAGAAAGCAATCCCAATGACTTCCCTCTGCCTACACCAAGCACTTATCTATTGGCAGCACCCATAGGGGGAAAATTAGCACTTTTTGCTCAAAATTGGCAGTTAATAACCTAGGACAAATGGGTACTAAATATTGTATCACAAGAATACAGATTCCATTTCCATATTCTGCCAATTACAAATGGTTGGCCAGATCTGCCTAAAAACCAATGGGGAGAGGCACAGAAACAGGTTACGTCCCTCATGGATATGGGGGCCATTCAGACAGTACCAATACAGGAAAAAGGGCAAGGTTTTTACTCTACTGTTCTTGGTACCCAGAAAGGACAAGGCCTGGCGGCCAATACTGGATTTATCGATTTTGAACACATACCTGGACACTCCAAAATTCAAAATGCTCACTTTGCAACAGCTTCTGCCCATGCTGTGCAAGAATGTTTGGCTGATGACTTTAGACCTAAAAGAGGCATACCTGCATGTCCCAATAAGACAGTCGTGCAGAAGATACCTCAGATTCAAAGCTGGTTTAATGCATTACCAATTCTCTGCACTGCCCTTTGGCTTATCTACTGCGCCCAGGGTCTTTACAAAGTGCCTGGCAATAGTAATTGCATTTTGCAGGCAAAGAAGTATTCAAATATATAGCCTTACTTGGACTGTCTCATTCAAGCAGAGAACAAGGACACACTTCTATGACACCTGGCATTTGTGAAAAGGCTTCTAACATGCCTAGGGTACACAAACAAAAAGAAATCACAACTGGTACCCTTTCAAAAGGTAACATTCCTGGGTGCAAGCTTGAATACAACTGCCCAGATGGCTTACCTCATGCCAGACAAACAAAGGCAACTGACTACTTACTTCAAACTGATGGCAACAAAAACCCAGTCTTCTACAAGATAAATTCTGCAGGCACTGGGCTTCATGGCATCCTGCATCCTACTAATTCCATGTGCAAGACTGCATATGAGGAAACTTCAATGGTATGTAAAAAGTTTATGGAGTCAACATTCACACAGTCTGGAAACAATGATTCCTCTCATTCCCTGCCTGCAACAGGAGTTTCTATAGTGGACAAAGGCCTGTCACCAAAAAATGGGATGGCCCTTCACTCTACCCCCTGCCAGCCAAACCTTAACAATAGACGCATCAGATTATGCCTGGGGGGCCCACATGGCAGGAAGATGCATTCAGGGCATATGGGCACCAAATCAAATGCATCTACATATCAACCAGAAAGAGATGCTAGCTGTTCAAAATGCCCTAACAGCCTTCAAGGACTTACTTCATCCAGGACAACTGATAAAGACGGACAACACCACAGTCATGTGGTATATAAACAAGCAAGGGGGCACACACTCATACCCCCTTTGCAGATTAGCCATGGCACTGTGGGACACAGCTTTGACCTTCCAAATACATCTTCAAGCTCAATTCCTGCCAGGAAAACAAAACACTCTGGCAGATGATTTAAGCAGAAACCTTATGGATCCTCACGAGTGGAAACTAAGTCCACAAGTATTAAGCATGATAACAGAGAAATGGGGGAGCCCAGACATAGATCTATTTGCCTCTCCTCAAAATTTTCAACTGAAAAGATTCTGCACAAGAACTTATCACAGACAAGCATGGAAAAGTGGACACCCTATCCTAAGGAACTTGTCTCAATACTCAGCTTGGACCTTGCCTCAAAAACCACAACTACTGTCCCAGCAAAACAATCAGATCCTGCACAATCAACTACAGACTCTGAACCTGGCAGCATGGCTAATCGTGTAATCATACAAACGACACCTATCAGTAAAGCTGTGATGGATGTCATTTTGGAAGCCAGAAGACCTAGTACTAAAAAATCTTATGCTGACAAATGGAAGAGACTCTATGCTTGGAATCGAGCACAAGGAACTGATGCAGCAGAACCACATATTCCTCAGATACTACAATACTTAACTGAGATGCTTGACAAAGGCCTGTCTTTCTCATCAATCAAAATCCATGCCTCTGCCATTTCGGCTCATTACAATTCAGAGCCATCAATCTTTTCTCATCCTTTACTAAAGCAGTATCTTAGAGGAGCCAAAAATTTAAGGCCTCCTAGAAGGTCACCCTTACCTGCATGGGACCTCAATTATGCATTGGAAAAGCTCACCCTGCCTCCATTTGAACCAGCTGCTACCACTGATATAAAGTTCTTATCATGGAAGACAGCTCTGCTGCTAGCAATTACTTCACAAGAAGAGTTTCAGAGCTACAGGCCCTCATGGCTGTAGAGCCTTTTATCCTATTTTACCCAGACAGGGTGTCTCTGAGGACAAATCCTACTTTTATGCCCAAGGTCGTTTCCAGTGTGGCTCTTAACCAAACAATTCATCTGCCAGCCTTTTATCCAAATCCGCAGAACAAAGGTGAGAGAATTCTGCATTCCTTGGACGTACACAGACAGCCAAGATTCTACTTGAGCAGGACAAAAGCTCTAAGAAAAACTGAGCAATTACTAGTGTCATATGCTGCAGGATCAGAAGGAAAGGCTATTTCAAAGCAGTTTCAAAGTGGATAAGCCATTGCATCCATTTCTGCTACTTATACCATGGCAAACCTGTGCCCAAGGGCATTAGGTCTCACTCCACCAGGGCTGCAGCTACTTCAGCAGCCTTTCTCAGAGGAGTACCAACCAAGGACATTCTAGAGACTTCTACTTGGAGTTCTGTATACACCTTTACAAAGCATTACCATTTGCCTTTCTAAGTCCAGGGCAGGCTTGGCCACTGCAGTACTGCAGGGCCTTATAGCCTCACCTAATGCTGTTTGGCTCCAGCCTCCCAACCATAGCTTTGGGATTCTACCCAAATGTAATGACTGCAACAGTGAAACATGAAGAACATAGTACAGTTGTGTACACTTACCATAAATGTAGATGTTCGAATGTATTCACTGTTGCAGTCCAGGTTACCCTCCCACCATCCCCCCTGTCATTCTACAGTTTATCTTTCCTTCTCTATCTTCTACAACCTATGTGGTGTATTTGCTTGTAGATGAAGGTAAACTTTATATTGATGCATATATAATATATATATTTATTTATAATATTGCTACCTTTTTGGGGTACCTGACATTGGGGACAAGAAAAACTAAAGAAAATGACGTCGGCTGCATGTTTTATACCCCTGATGACCTGACGTCATGGAAGAGAAGACAGCAACCGACGCAGGACCCAAGACTTTGGAATTCAGGCCGACTGAGGGCAACCTGCCAGCAGATTACCCAAATGTAATGACTGCAACAGCGAATACACTCGAACATCTACATTTATGGTAAGTGTACACAACTGTACTTTGTGTACACTTACCATAAATGTAGATGTTCGAGTGTGTTCACTGTTGCAGTCCTGGTTATCCTCCCTCCAGCCCCCTGTCTTTCTATACTTTCTCCCTTTCCTCTTTTATGGCCATATCTTATGGAAATGGTATTTACTTTTTACTGAAGGTATTCCACACCTTTTGATTACTTCCTATTTTGGGGGCTCCTGACATCTGGGGGAAGAAAAACTGATGTAATGGCGTCGGCTGCATGTTTTATACCCCTGACGACCTGCCGTCATGGATGAGGCGACAGCATCCGACGCAGAAATCCCAACACTCTGGTATTCGGGCCGACTGAGAGATACCTGCAGGCAGATAACCCAAGTGTGATGACTGAAACAGTGAATACACTCTAACATCTACATTTATGGTAAGTGTCCACAACTGTACCTTGTGTACACTTACCATAAATGTAGATGTTCGAGTGTATTCACTGTTGCAGTCCTGGTCCCCCCCCCCCTCTCTCTCTACTTCTCTGTCTCTCTTACTGTCTCTCTTATTCACCCCTTACTGGGCTGTTGGTCTTTACTTTCTGCTATCCTATTTGGGGGCTACTGACATTTGGGGCAAGAAAAACTGATATAATGGTGTTGGCTGCCTGTTTTCATATCTCTGACGACCTGACATCAGTCCTGAAGCGACAGCAGCCGACGCAGAAATACTAAGTCTGTGGTATTCGGGCCGACTGAGGGCTACCTGCAGGCAGATAACCCAAGTGTGATGACTGCAACAGTGAATACTCTTGAACATCTACATTTATGGTAAGTGTACACAACTGTACTTTCTTGTCCTCCATCCAGTGGCCAAAATAAAAATTACATTTCAAAGTCTTGCTGCTGTAAGCTTTAAAACAGGAGCTATAGACAAAGTTTCATTCATAGCCAGGAATTTATTGGCCTCAAGCACAATCCGACAGTATAATTCCCTGTATTCAGTATTAGGCTCCCATGGCCCACCTCTCTTGTCCTTGAATATCACCTCCAATACAAAAAAAGCAAAGGAAGCATTCCGGCACGTCATACTGTGTCTGTACAGGGCATTGTTGGAATTCTTATTCTTAATCTCATATAAATGTTCTTATATTCTTCTATGAAGATTCCTTTCAGTTTTGCCCACATAAAATCTATTACAGACCTTGTATACTACTAAGTATATTACCCCTATTGGTATCACGGGTGGCATACCCCTTATATGTGAGAGTTCTGTTCCTTGCAATGACTTGATGTTTGGACCTTTTCTGAAAATGCATTTTAAAGGCTTCACAAATATGTTTAAATCCGATATAGCAGCAAATTTAGCCCATTCCTTCTCCATAATGTTCCCAATGGCTCCAGTGTCACATTGTAATTAGTCACGAATGCATGTTCATAAATACCTTCATCTGTGCTGGCCACACCTGGCCTTACCGTGATTACATCCTGTTTCTGTAATAAAGGGGCAAACCTATTCAGTCTGCCCTTACTAACTTCATCCTGGACTTCCTTCAAAAGTTGTGGCAGGTGCCCTCTTTGAAGAAACATTTTTTCCAACATCTGACACTACCAGGAAGTCCTCATCCTCGGAGGACATCCTGCTGTCTCTCACCAGTTGTCCTTTAACTAAACCTTTTTTCTGACTAAAAGGATGAGCACTAGTAAAAAAACAAAAATGAATTGGAATAGGTCTCCTTCCTAAACACCGTGGATTTAAACCTTCCATGGTATTTGTGTATGGTAAGATCTAAATAGTTCATGCTGTTATACTGTATGTTGTAAGTAAATCATAAAAAATTAGTGGTGCTGGAAATGTAACTAAAAATTTCAAGAAACTTTTCCTTGGATTCAGTCTAAAACAGACAAATGTCATCCAGGTAATGTTTGTATGAGTTCCATCATCCCACATATTCTCATTGAAAAATGTATTTTCTTTCCCACGTAGACAAAATGATATTGGCATATGTAGGTGCATACCATGCACTCATTGCCACCCCTTTAGTTTGCCGAAAAAATTCTCCCTCAAAATGGATAAAGTTGTTCTTCAAAACAAGGTCAATTATTGTTAAACATACCCAAAAATCAACAAAAATAACAAGTACAGGCACCAAAAGGAGGTCTACAAATTCACGTACCAAGCAGTAGTCAGAAGGAACAGCTGTTTATTCAAAACATAAATGCAACACTCCCCACCACGTTTTTGTCAACAAGACTTCTTCAGATGTATGAATAAAAATACCCAATACCCAAAAATACCCAGAAATAGTTATTAGGCAGACCCTCTGCTTCTACCATGGCTTCTTCCAACCATAAAGCCCTGCTCATGTGGAATAGAAGAAGAGAGATCCGCAATATCATTTGGAATAAAGAACATGTTTTCCTTGAACAAGTCAGGTTTGATTTGTTTAAGCAAGGCCCATGAATCCTTCCAGGGTATCCTTACATTCCAAATAAAGGGTCTTAAGTTTAAAATCTTAAAGCGTAGCCAATGGGGGCATTACTGTTTCTGCAGCTGATACTGTTTCCCCTAAGGGGGGGATCCTTGGTACTCTTGTGCACCTTCGGTATGCCAAATATATTGGGACTTCTTGTTTGGTCATGTAAAAATTTGAAAAGGTTTAGATCTATTGATCCTTCCAATAATAAATCATTGAGTGTCAAAAAATCTTATAAGCTAGATTTATTTCACTTAGGGAGACCCTACTGTTACTATCACCGAAAACCTCCATCATCTTGGACTCCTGTGTGAAGGAGTCCATAAAAACAGTTTCCTCTCCCTTGTCACGTACCATCACACTCAAATTCTGATTACCCCTGAATTCCTCCAACAACTATCTTTCTTCCAAGGTCAAATTAGAAAAAAAACTTGTTCTCAGATATGCTCTTCCTTAGTTCTTGTTGAAGCAAATTCTCAAAATTCTTAAGCTGTGGATATGGGGGGGGGGGATTGCAAGTACTTTTCTTACTTTTTTGTCTTTACGATGCCCATTCTCATTGTCATTAAATAGAAGCTCCAGTTTCTTTGTCTTAATAAATAACTTAAGGTCAACCACCACCTTGTTAATCTTCGCCTTCCTCTGAGGAATGAATTTGAAATCCTTGGAGAAAAGAGTCTGAAATGAAGATTGTGTACCTCCATAGGAGTATAATTAAAAATATTATAACCCCTTAAACTGTATTTAAAACCATCACAAATGATGGCCCCTGAAGTTGAGACTTCTATCTTGGCAGCAGTCTGTTCCCCCTGTATCCCCCTCCCCACCCAGTATGCTTGTAATTTATTGGCCTCTTGTTTATCCTATCCGACTTCTGGAGAGGGGGATAGTCTAAAGGGTCATCCAAGTTGGTGGTGTGGCTTTCTTCATGAGAGACAGCATTGTGTGGGGTCCTTCATATGGTGGTATATCCCTTTGCGGGATTTGGTCCAAATAGGAACCTAATCCCCTCTGACCCTCCCATTGAAAATTCTTATTGATTTTAGGTTTAGGGTATGCTCGATGTTCCCTATACTCACCTTTGTCATAATCTATCTTCCTAGTTTTTCTAATGTGAGCATCCTTGCATTTCCTTTCCACCCTCTCTAGTTTAACATGATGCTTGTTCCTTTCGCTTTCAACAGTATACAGTAAATCACTAAAAATACATTTGTTAACAGATTCGATTTCACACGTCAAAGTTTCTGTAATTTTTTCATTCTGTCTTATGATAACCCCCTCCTAATATCAAATCCACACCGATCAAAAATAGTAATTTATTCATTACAAACTTCAGAACCTTCAACCACCCCATTAGGGTACTTCCAAGTCCTGAGCCCCTTGGGGACAATACCTAGTGTCAAACACTCCTTCAGGTGCATATTGTCCAAGTCCATGGACTTGTATTTAACAATTGTTCCAATTTCAAAATGCTACTAGCATAATTGTCATTATTATTGAAGGTTACTTGCTTGTCAAAATCATTAAAATCATATTTGTAAGCCAACAAACCATTGACATCAAGCTCCCTGTTATTGTGAGAACAATAAAACAGTCACTTTTAGCCATGCACACTGTCATTGAAGCAGTAATCCTCTCCTGTGTTCCATTGCCTGGTGAACTTGCTCCATTGATTGGGGAAATTGTTAGTTCCGTCAATATTGCTGCTGTTTAAAACTTCCCGGTTGTTAGAGGGATCATGCCTGTTGATCCAAATCCCTTCCCGGCTTCTGAATGCACACCCCTCTGGGTTGCAGGGCAAGGATGAGGAAGAAGCCGTAGACATCAAGGACTGACAAAATAGTAAGTAAGGAGTTCTACCAGTTGCGTCAACTGGCCAGTCAAAATGCTAATTTTGCCAGTTTCACCGACCCTCTCCTGGTCGGTGGCATTTGGTTCAGGAAGTTCTTCCATCCTCCTATTATTGTATACTGTTGAAAGTGAAAGGAACAAGTGTCATATTTATTATGCTAGAGAAGGGTGAAAAGGAAATGCAAGGCTGTTCACATTTGAAAAACTAGGAAGTTAGATCATGACAAAGGTGAATATAGGGTTAATATTTTTAATTATGGTCCTGTGGAGGTACACTAGCTTCATTTCAGTCTTTTCTCCAAGGGTTTCAAATTCATTCCTTGGAGGAAGGTGGAGATTAACAAGGTGGTGGTTGACCTTAAGTTGTTTATTAGGAAAAAGAACTTGGAGCTTCTATTTAATGATAATGAGAATGGGCATCGTAAAGACAAAACGTTAAGGAAAGTACTTGCATTGCCCCCCCTACATCCCCAGTGTAAGAATTTTGAGAATTTGCTTGAACAAGAACTAAGGAAGTGGATATCTGAGAACAAGGTTTTTTTTCTAATTTGACCTTGGAAGAAAGAAAGTTGCCTGGAGGAATTAAGGGGTAATCACAATTTGAGAGTGATGGCTCCTGATAAGGGAGGGGGAACTGTTTTTATGGACTCCTTCATATACGTAGTAACAAATACAGTAGGGTCTCCCTAAATGAAGTAAATCTAGCTTATAAGAAGTTTTTTTTCACACTCAATGATTTATTGTTGGAAGGATCATTAGATCTAAACCTTTTAAATTTTTTACATAACAATAGACCAGAAATTCCCAATATGTTTGGCATACTGAAGGTGCACAAGAGTACTGAGAATCCCCCCCCCCCCCCCACCTTAGGCCAATAGTATCAGCTGAAGCGTCTGTGACGGGCCCATTGGCCAAGTTTTTAGATTTTAAACTTAAGACCCGTTCTATGTGATGTAAGGATATCCTGAAGGATTCATGGGACTTGCTTAAACAAATCAAGCCTGACTTGTACAAACAAAACATGTTCTTTATTTCAACTGATATTACGGATCTCTTTTCTTCTATTTCACATGAGCAGGGCCGGTTGGAAGATGCCATGGTAGAAGCAAGGGGTCTATCCATTAATTTTTGGGTATGTTTAACCATAATTGATCTCGTTTTGAATAACAACTTTATCCATTTTGAGGGATAATTGTTTTAGGCAAACTAAAGGGGTGGCAATGGGTGTGCGGTGTGCACCTACATTTGCCAATATTATTTTGTCTGTATGGGAAAGAAAACACATTTTTCAGTCAGAATATGTGGGAAAGAGGATGTAATCACGGTAAAGCCAGGTGTGACCAGCACGGATGAAGGTATTTATGATCATGCATTCTTAACTAACTACAGTGGTGATCCTGGGGCCATTAGGAACATTATGGAGAAGGAATGGGCTAAATGTGCTGCTATATCTGATTTAAACATATTTGTGAAGCTTTTAAAATGTATTTTCAGGAAAAGGTCCAAACATCAAAAATTTAATAGAAAAGAGGAATGGGGCTTTTCACCTGTATGGTCGGGATAAGAAGGGTACTTATAAATGTGGACATTGTTCCCAGTGCCCATATGTGGTCAACAGAGAGAATGTACAAGTCATTGCAAGGAACAGAACTCTCACATGTAAGGGGTATGCCACCTGTGATACCAGTGGGGTAATATACTTAGTAGTATGCAAGGTCTGTAATGGATTTTATGTGGGCAAAACTGAAAGGAAGCTTCATACAAGAATATATGAATATTTATATGAGATTAAGAATAAGAATTCCAACAATGCCCTATACAGACACAGTATGACGTGCCACAATGCTTATAGGTAGGTACTAGGCTGTTGGCCCTAGGGCCTGTAGAAGCCTAGCCAAAAAGGTACCCTGGCTTTCGCCACCCAAGAAAATTATTTCCTGTGCCCCTGTCGAGCAGAGCCACAGAAGCGATCCCAGGGTGAATTTCCTATTTCTCATCCAGTCATCAAGATTTTTCTTGAAGAGTGCTAATGAGGAGCTTTGTTTGATATAGGTAGGTTATTTGTTCCAGAGTATGGGAAGTCTCTGGGACAGGAATCTATTCCTCTAGCATCTTCTGTTTATTGTGGTGACAAGGTTTAGGTCCCTAGCGCGTGTAGCTCTGAGGGATTGGGATTTCTTTAAGTGGAGTATGTCCAACAGCTCTGGGTTTGACATAGCTTTGTATGTTAGGCAGAGATCGCCTCTGAGTAGGCGATATGCGACAGAGTAAAGCTGGAGTTTTTTGAGATAGTCTGCGTAGGACATCTGTTTGAGGCCGGTAATCCTCTTTGTGAGGTATTTCTGTGGCCTTTCCAGTTGTTGTAGATGTCTTGTGAGGTACATACAAAAAGGGGGCATTGTACTCTATAATGGGTCTAATGAGTGATGAGTAGAGGGGAACAGTTACCTCTTTTTTCCTGGATGAGAAACCTTTTGTGATGGTGTGCCACGTAGAAGGATTTCCTGACTACTGTGGCGATGTGATTATCAAAGGAGAGGCTACTGTCCGCCTGTGTCCCAAGGTCTCTTATCACACTTTCAGTGTTAAGTAGACTACCGCCTATGTGGTTCTTCATGGGTACAGAGTTTTTACCAAAAGGGATGACAATGCACGTTTTGGCATTGAGCTTGAGGCCATGGCTTTGACACCAGGCATCTGTCTCAGTGAGGCTCTTTTGTAGGATGTCCACATCATTAGGAGTTTCGATTATGGCTCCTAGTTTGCAGTCATATGCGAACTTCATTAGCCAAAGACCTTCTGTGTTAGCGTGTACTTCAGAGAAGTAGATACCAAACAGGAGAGGACCCAGGACTGAACCCTGTGGTACTCCACTTGTCACTGGTCTGAAGTCGGATTTGAAGTCTGCTACTTTCACAGTGTGGGTTCTGTCAGTGAGCCAGTTGGCAACCCATCTTGTGACATAGGGATTTATACCTAGTTTAGTGAGTTTATCTATAATTCCAGAGTGGGGGATGGTGGCAAAAACCTTGGCGTGATCTGGATAGGCTGTGTGAACCACCTTACCCTCATCTACGGCTTTGGTGACTGCTTCAAAGAAGGTCTGTCACGTTTAGGAGACATGATCTGCCTTTTACAAACCTGAACTGGGTGGGGTCCAGAGTTTGGAGATTACCAGTGTCTTTGTTTATAAGTTCCATGATGATACATTCCATGGCCTTGCAGACCAGGCTTGTTTGGCTTATGGGGCGGTAGTACCTGGGGTCCGTGGTGGATTCCCCTTTGTGGAGTGGGATGACCGCCACTTTGTGCCATTCAGTGGGCACAAAGACTGAGGTGAGGCTGTTATTGAACATGGTACTTATGTGGGGTGCCAGTTCGTTCTGTAGTTTGTGTAGAATGCAGCCTGGGATGTTGTCAGGTCCCTTGGATGCTGTGTTCTTGGCTTTGGCAAGTGTGGTTTTTACCTGTACAGCCATAATTGCAGGAACTGTGCATTCTTCCGGTATAGAGATGGGCCCTTTAGGGAGTGAGAGGGAAGTAAAGTTAGCACTGAACCTATCTGCCAGGATGTTGGCAATATCAGTTGGTTCTGTATATTTAGTGCTATTGTGCTGTAACTCAGAGCAGAAGTGAGTGTTGCCATTGACATTCTTGACATAGCTATAGAATGTTTTGTGGTTGTCTTTATAAACAGTGGTGATTTTGTTTTCGTAACTAGCTGTGGAGGATTTTATGAGGGATCTCAGCTTCCTTTGCGTTTTTTATATTGGAGGTGATATCCAAGGAGAAGAGAGGTGGGCCATAGGAGCTTAATACGGAGTACAGAGAATTATATTGTCAGATTGTTCTTGAGGTCATTAAATTTCCAGGTACGAATGAAACTCTGTGTATAGCTGTATAGCTCCTGTTTTACAGCTTAAGAGCTGCAAGACTTTTATATGCAATTTTTATTTTGGCCACTGGATGGAGTTCCAGAACCTCTTAATGTAATTTCATTATACAGTGCACATAATTAAACATTTATGAATATTTTATAACATTTTTTACAATATATGTATTTTTTATACAATCATTTATGTTTTATAAACACTGTTTTTGAATGTGCTTTGATGTATTTACATGTTTTGTATTTTTGACATGGTTTTATAGAAGTTGATTGTATTTGTGGGCATGGACTTGGGCTGATTGTTTTATTTATTGTTGATTTGGATTGGTGTTTGGTTTAATTGCATAGGGTATTTAAATGTAGTGCTTTACTCATGATTTACATTAGATGAAGTCTGTTTTATGATGAAAATGTATGGAAAGCAGGGCGTTTGTGTTTTTAACTTGCATTACTGAGTTTCGTGTTTTGGGCCAATAAACCTTGCCTTCATTTATTTCGGTGCTGATCCATTGTTTTCCAGCTTAACGTGTTAGCCTTCCCAAATCAAGTTGGGTAATAAAGGTCTGTGCAGATATACCCACTGGACTAATACACTTCCTGTGATATGCTAGTTACCCTATACTATCTTCAGTTGCTACTGCAAAAAAAAAAAAAAAATTGCCTAATTTATGTTCATCAGTTGTTTGCCATTCAGGAAGCTCTTACTTGAATTCATTTTTTTCCCCTGCACTCTTTTAGATCGCTCATTTTCTATTATATTTTCCAAATCCATGTCCTTGCTTGACACCATTTAAGTTACTGTATTCACTGATTCAGGCTTTACTTTATCCCACTGTAAAACATGCCATCCTTGTCCCTGCCTTTTAGTCATCCTCTTTCAGCATTATTTGATTCTATTCTAACCTTCTTATTACTGTCTCTTCTTTTTACTCTATCCACGTTTTTACACTTTTAACCCATTATTGCCAGGTGACGAGTTAAAGTGGCACTGTTCATTGTGCCCCTCTCTGTTTGTTCCTGAGAACTCATTTTTGCTTTATTTTTCTTAAACATGGTTTAAATAAAATGCACCCTAAAGTTAACTTGGTCAAATATTTTGTTAATACTGAAGGTGATGACAGTGCACACAAGGGATTGTCGTAGGAGTTTCAAAAACCCACTTGTACCTCTTCTATTAGCACACAAGTGTTGCACTACATCTTCCATCCTTTGAAGTTCACTGCAGTAGTATCACAGTGATATCACCTCAAATTATCACAGTCATTCCAATAAAAACATTTGTTAAAGCTTTGTATATTAAAAGCGGGTCACAAACCAGATCATGTGCAGTGACTTGCAACTTTAATACCATAGACATAGCTGAAGGAGACTGGGGATTTCAATGTGAGGATGGTACAGCAATAGTGATTGCTGCTACAGAAGGGTTTCTCACAAATATTAATCATGAAAGTCTGCATTATAGTTTCAGACTTGCAACCACCCATCATTTTGAGCTCATTGACAAGATTCTTCATCACAAGTGGACTGTTTCAAAATGTTTTTGATGAGACTGAACTTGATGGCTATAAAAGCATAATTTCAGTAATCTTTGCTGAATCTAATACAGCGCAGTGAAAACTCATTCCACTTGGTAACCATGGTCTGTTTTACCACTCCATTCCTTCGTTGCCCTATTTTTCTTAACAGTTAGTCAAGCAGTTGCAGCTTTAAGACCACTTGTCAGCAAATCTGTTGCTGTCACTTCTCACCTTTCACAATCTGTTAATCTGATATTTGGTTTTAAGCTTAACTAAGTTCTTCCATTTCACTAAGAATTAATTTTCTAGGTGCTGATATACACACACACACACACACACACACACACACACACACAGTCAGCAAGTAAAGGAGAATAGTATTGCTGGAATTTAATTTATCCTCAAGTCTTGTTGAATACCTTCACGAGGTGCACTGTGTTTTTACAAAAGCTCACAAAGACGACCATGATATAAAGACTGCATTTTATATAGTGTAATATCATGAACAGAAGTAGATTAAAAAATAAAGACAGCACAAATACTGTGATAAAAAAAGTGCCCAGGGCTGGTAGGGCATTGGTGCCAGGACTTGAAATAAATGACAGTGTAGAATCATCAAGTCACGGAAACATCCCTTCAATGAGGTTAGGCCAGGCTCAGGAGGAAGATGCCTCATCGGTTATAGAAGGAAGTAGTAGCCCACAAAAAACCGACAGGCCAGAAAAGAGTAGTAAAGATGATAGAGTGGACTACTGAGGATAAGAAAGGAATTATGTATTGTTACCATTATTCAAGAAGCCCAGAATTTTCGGAAAGAAGATATTCAAAAAGATTGAGCGAAATTAGAAGAAAGAAAATACTTGCACAAGCAAAACTGTCAAAAGCTTCAAACACAATTTTTTGTTCAGTATAACCAAGTCATGAAAAACATTATATTGACCAAGAAACCTTGGGCTGTTTGGAAAAAGGTCCAAATGAAGAAGTGCGAAAATATAAAGAACAAACCTTGAGATTTTTGAAAGGTATAAAGAACATAGAGATGGGAAAGAAAGAGATATCTGGTATGGTGTAATATTTATGCAAAGGAGAAAGCCAGACTAATTAATACAAAAAGCATTTCCAAAGATATTTCAAGAGAAATGCAGGCAAAGGCACCCAACTTTGGAAAATTTCACAATACAAAAAATGTCACAAAGGAGGAATATAGACGATTAGTAAAACAGCAATTAAACAAATATACTTTCTACACTAAATCCATCACTTGCAGGTATTCCATAACTTCAGCTTCTAACGGTTATGTCGCAGCATGATAGAACAATGAGTCCCCAAAGTAAGGAGAAACGGGTGGAGCAGGAAACATCTGAAAAAGAAATATGGGCATGGGGAAAAAATAGATTTAATATGGTGCACTATTTATGCAAAAGAGAAAGCAAAGTTAATGCACAAAAGTAATACAAAATTTGAATAGAAATACATGCAAAGACATCCAGATATGGAGAATTTCACAATACAAAAAATAAGAAAACAAAGGGGAAGTAGAAAAGAGGATTAGTAATGGAGAAGTTAAAGAAATCAAAATTGAAGGTATGGATTACCCACAAAGTGAAACTGGTAATGTCACTGCATGATGGAACAATGAGTCCCTAACTTAAGGAGGAAACAGGTGAAACGGGAAACATCTCATTACTTGCAACATGAAGATACTCTGGAGATTTCAGTAGGAAAGCAGTGTAAAAGTTCAGTTGGAGTTGCAGCAAGGGAAGGAGCAGGAAAAAGCAGCAACTCTGAAGCAGCCTATGTTGTGGAGAGAGAGGCTAGTAAGTTCCCATATGAAAGGGCAATGGATGATGCAGGATGCAGCTGAAGAGCATGTGCCATAGGAAGGTGTTCTGGAACTTTCTGTGGATTGTCCACAGGAAGCAGAGAATAAAGAATATGCTCTCAGTTTAGAAAAAAATGATCGATTTAATAGAGATCGATAGACATATTAAGATCAATGAAAGAAATAGATTACAGGAAGTCAATAAGACCCAAACATGTTAGAAGTCTGATAAAACAAATGATCACATTTATCCAGATTATTAACGTTAATGTGATTTAACATAAGTAAATTGGATATATTACTTTGCAGCTAAATTATTAACCAATAAAATTTGGCCACAAAAATACAGGGCAGTAAGGGAAAGGAGGTGAAGAAATCAAATGCCATTATGAAAGTATCAAATAAAAAAACTGTAAAGCAATTAAGACTAGAAGTGTCACTGTTAGAAGAGTATAGAAGAAAAAAAAGATCAACAAAAATTCTTAGAAGTTATAAAAGCAATATGCAGTATTAGAACAGACCAGAATCCATTGTACAGTATTGCAAATAAACTAAAGATATATCAGCACAGGCAGGAAAATTTAGAAGATATAGAAATAAGTATAAAGCAGAAAAACAAAATGAGCAAATTCATTCATGTCCCAAAAAAGTTTTATAGAGAGTTGGCAAACCAAGCAAAAAGAATAGAAAAGATACCAAACAAAAAGAAATACATTTTGGGAGGAACATAAAGATGCTGAATGGCTAGAAGTAACGGAAACAGAAGTGCAAATGTACATAATATGAAATGGTATGAAGTAATAGCTAGAGAAATTGAAACAAAATTAAGAAAAGCCAACAGAAAAACCTTAGGCTCAAATGCAGTACCTAACTTTTGTCTAAAGGTATTAACATCTTTGCACAAGGATTTAGCCCAGCATAAGAACTACTTGTACACCAACCTAGTTAATAACATGAAAAATGATACTCCTCCTTCAGAGTGAACTTGCAAGCTATTTTAAAAACTATAGACCAGTAACTTGCCTTCCAACAGTGTATAAACGTATGTACTGGAAGTGATGCCGACATAGTTTATAGTCATTTAGAAGAAAACTCAGTCTTGTCAGTAGAACTAAAGGGTAACAAAAGAACGTCATATGGAGCAAAGGATCATTTGTTGCTGGACATATTGGAGAGTTGTGAAAAGGGAAGAATCTGTGTATGGCATGGATAGATTAAACAAAAGCATCAACAGCATCCCACATTGATGGGTAAAGGAGTGTTTACAAGTGTATAAGATACACACCCTACATTGATCAGTTGCATTACAGTGATCGTGAAACAGTGGCAAACCACTTTTCAGTTAAGACATAATTAAAGGACAAATTACTATCCCAGGAACAAAATTCATAGGGAAATATTCCAGAGTGATTGTCACTGCTCTTTTGTCTTGCCCTTATGCGATTAAGCTGTCTACGTAACAGATTAGGTTGCGGTTACAATGTGGCTCCCAGAAAACGAAGTGTAAAGACTTCTCTTATTTTTGTGGATGATTTAAAACTGCATAGTTCATCAGATGAGCTAAAAGCACAATTGGAAGTGGTCTGAATGTTCTCAGATGATACAAGAATGTAATTTGGTCTTGATAAATGTGCAACTGCAACATTTAAATGAGGAAAGCTGCAGCACCAAGATAAATATCAGTCTGGGACAGGAATGTGTTATAAAGGATCTTGAGCAGGAGGGAGTTTATAAATATTTGGCAGTCGAAGGATCAACAATAAAACATGAAGAAATGTGAACAAAACTCTGTAAAGAGTGTTTTAGAAAACTAAAATTAATGCTGAAAAGAACCCTGAGATCTAGGAACAAGTCCAAGCTATAAACCAATTTGCTCTCTCTGTTCCAACTTGCACTTCTGGGGTGATTGACCCCAAAAAGTATTGGATCAGTTGGACAGGGAAGCATGAAAAATGCTTTTCACTTATCAAATGATGTATAAAAATCAGTCTATACCACAATAATATATTCTTCATTTTAAAGAAGGTATGGGCCTCCTCGACATTGATTACATGTATTGCTCTATAATCGTAGGACTGCATACATGTCTCCTGACCTCACCAAACCCAAACCTAGTGAAAGTTTTAAAACATGAATAGATCAAATCCAAGATGACTTCCCTGCTTAGTTTAGCAGATGCATATCGGTGTCAAGGGGGTGTGGAAACCAAACCAGAAGTAGACAAAAATCGGGCAGCAACTGAATCTGCTAAAAAACGCAAGAAATAATGTAAGGAGAAGGATCAGATAAGGCAAGAAATGTGGAAAAGGCATAAACATAGTTGCAAGTACAGAAAACTCTTGGAACGACCTCATGTTGATCAGGATTTGATACAGGAATGGTTAAGGAAAGATGAATTTAAAGCAAAAGATGAAAGGTTAATATTAGTGACCCAGGGTAGTGGACTGCTTACAGGTTGGTTTACGGTATCCATGGAACATATAGGAGAAACAGACAAATGCAGGTTCTGTAAAACAGAACTGGAAACAGTCATACATGTTGCTTGGTGTGATACAGTAATGGCATTGGGCGTATATTCTGAAAGGCTTAATGTGCAAGACTGTTGCATTGAGGATTATGTAAACATTGAAATACTGAAGTAGCTGAGAAGCATTGGAAACGATCCAGAAAGCATTGTAGAGAATGATGAAGCTAATATCACATGGGATTACTCATTACCAACAGTTCAAAAAATAGTTGAGAAAACCAGATATAGTAGTCCATGAAAAGAAGACTGAAGTAGCATTGTTCATTGAAGTTGCTACATCCATTGATTACAGTGTCTTACATACAGAGAGACACAACATTATAAATTACCAGGATTTGCAAGCAGAAACGAGGACAGTGTGGAAGAAGGATACCCAAACAGTTCCAATAGTAGTAGGAGCAATGGGTCTCATAAAAAAGAATTGGCAGTCTTATTCAGATATGCTACCTACAGGGAACTCTATGAATTGCAGGAGTCTATTCTCTGGGCACATTGCGGGTGCTGCGAAGAGCACTTATGGCTAACATCAAAGATTGAAACAATACTAATTTCATGAACTTTGGTCATACATTGACTTAGGAATGGGGTCCATTCCTGTCATGGTATTAGAAACCCAAAAGACTTGGACAAATTAAACCAGGATAATTTCTGAAGGCGAGCCACTTCTGTTCAAGAGCAAAAGGGTATTCAAGCAGTACATGCAATTGGTCTTGATTTTTACATAAAGAACTTTAAGATGTGTGAATGTCTGTACAGTAAGCAACAGATTGTGAATAAAAGCTTTTGTAGAGTATGGAACAGTGCAGTTTGCACCAAATTCAGGGAAAAGACGTCTTTGTTTAGCATGTTTCTAATATAAAAGTACCTAATTAACAAGGTTTCATTTAGAACCTTTCAGTGCAGTTAAGTGATGTCACAAAAGTATAAACAAGAGGGTCTATGTTAAATCATAGAATGCTTAAAAAAGCCAACGATTTATCGAACCCATGTAAGCAAAAGCTTACAATCTTGAACTCTTAGAACAGCGATTTTTTTAATCGCTGATCAACAAAACAAAAAAAAAGTGTAAAACATTACATAAAGTGGGAGGCTTCACCCTCCACACACCTCCGATGCTCCTAGTAGAAAAGGGAAAGAATTTGCTTATATGCCGTTTCACTATTTTGCCTTTTCGTACTTTCAAGTTCGATCAAGACGCATTCGAAAGAATGCTTCGATCATTTAATAGGAACCCTAAACAGAGAACACCACAAAACATCAAGAAGGAAAAACAGCTTTCGAAGATGTTGAACAATTGAACTGCCATATGTTTTTTTTGTGTGTAACAGCATGATGTATATTGGTTTTTAAAGCGCCTGCTCACAAGGCACTCCCCTATGCGCACCATCCCCAGGTGTGGCTACAGGATGGGTCACACAGTCCCTTTTTTAGACAAGGTTCTTAGATTCTTTAACTGACCCATGAGGAGGGCCAGTCCAGATCACTGTCCCTACCCTCCTTCTCAGGAAAGCTTGTCAGAGTTAACCTACTAGGAGCATAAACCTCCAGATAACATAGGTCTGAGGAGCTAAGGGTCACATCAGTTCTTTCATCAAAAGGTCATGTTTCTTGGGAGAGATTTGAACATAACTTTGTCATTTTTATTGCTGACTGGCTTTAGCCGTGAATAACAAGTCCTTTTCTGTGTGTATGCCCTTTGTATTCTGTGCATCTCCTTTAAGAGGTTTAGGTCAGGGCACAAAGGCATTTGAGAATTACTTGAATAAAATTCTCACCCTTTATCCTTTTACATAGCAGGTGTTTATTCATAGATGTAAGATTGTAGTTCCAACTTCTTCCCTATTCAGAACTAAGGCTGGCAGCACTTGGTCTGGCAGCTAAAACATTCCTAGGTAACCCATCCTTTTCTACTTTTCCTATAATGCTGTACAACTAAGGACCCTTCTCCAGATATCTTTTCCTGCAGGTAAAAATGCAGTTGCAATTGTAAACAGTCTCAGGCTACTTTTTCTGTTTGTAATGTTTCAATGTATTTTCACATTTCTGTAACAGGATTTCATTGATTTAAATCCGAGTAACTTGCATCCAATCGCTGAATCTTCTTTTGCAAGGTCAGTATTTGCAATTGTGTTCATTTTATTCATCTCCCACTTGCTGTCTATTATTTTCTTATAGTTTAGCCAGTCTTTGTTTTTGGCCCCTTTCCCAGCACTCTTATGGCTCTGGATCAGATGTACTTATTTGAGTCATGGGCATTTCTTCAGCTGCGCTCTCCGTGTTTATCTTTTGAGATTGATGCTATCAGATTTCTTGTGGACTTTGTCCATGGTTTGTAGTCCAATGTCTTGCTTCATCCTAGTAAGAGTCAATCCTTGTTGACCCCTAGCTTTATTTCAGGTCTAGATCAGTGTTTGTCAGTTCTTGAACCTTGTTACTCTAATAAGTTTGAGGCCTTTCATAACACTGATCTAGTTTCTCCATGTTCAGAATTTAAAGTATGTTGATACTGATATTGTTACATTATAATTTGAAGTCGGACTCTTGCGAGCAACTTGACAGAGGTAGCTATAACTCAAGAGTTGGACTACATGATGTGAAGATGTCAACTTTGAGCTGAAGGCCTCCAGTCTGGCTAGATCCTTTCAACAAGTTCCACTTGAGGCTTCTGCTAGCATACTTGGGTAATGTTGCAAGGCTTTGTCTCACTTAAACGTAGCTCTAACCATTCTGCACAAGAACTGGGTTTAGAGTGCT
Source organism: Protopterus annectens (assembly GCF_019279795.1). Lineage (NCBI taxonomy): Eukaryota > Metazoa > Chordata > Ceratodontiformes > Protopteridae > Protopterus > Protopterus annectens. The sequence continues at coordinate 1,710,873,721 of NC_056735.1, read as the reverse complement.
CTCTTCTGCAAGCATCAAATGTAACTCTGCTCCACTCAAGCACTTTTTTGGACCAGAAACTAGAAAGAAATTATCATCTTCCTGTGTTTTAGCACAGGTACAGAGTTTGAGTTGCTGTTTTCATATTCATACTTCTAATTTGCATAGTGATGTGGTACCAGCCTATGGAAGGCCTTCCATCCACCTTCCTGTTTTCTCTGCAGGTTGGATCCCAATTGATCTCCAGTATCTTAACACACAAAATTAATTTTTAAATTGTATTAGCTTAGCCGTTTTTTTACTTGATTGTTTTTTTTGGCATGGCTCTTCCTAAGGGGAGTCCTTCCACTCTTCTCCACAATTGGGACATAGTTATGCACTAACTTAAGTTCACTTAAGACAATGATGGGTTCAGAAGAGAACTAATATATCACTTTAGCATTATGCCACCTTGGTTAACCTTTTTAATATCTTATGTGCTTATGGAAGACAGTCCACCGTCCTCCACAAGCTGGTTTTCAGTTGAATCTGTCATATTCTTTTTGCTAACATAAAGACCTTCCAGCCTCCTCCTCCCATTCTGATTGAAAGTGGAATGTATTTTTGAGTCTGATACCAGCTCTTGTAACAGTTCTCTCTTTAGACCACGGGTGAAACTCCAGATATTAACTTATATTTTCTAGCTGAAACTTCATATAGACTCCATGTCACCTTGTTTGTAAACCCTCCTCTCTCCTTGTTTGCCCAGAGATGAGAACTGGTTATGACTAAACTTGTGTGTGGTTTTAGGGGAGTACTTTTCCTTTTACTTTGAAGGACATTATTCTGGGCTATAATAATCTGGGACTACACTGGATACTGTCGGTTGTAATATTCTTTGTATTACTAAGAGGTAAGATTTTGCCCATCAGAATTTCTCATTGCACCAGTTATTTATCATGTCTGTTTTTCCTTGATCCATTTATTTTTAGTTATTCCATTTTCCTTTTTTGTTAACAATAATGTGAAATTTAACTGTTTGTCTTTGTTGAAATCCTTTTGTATGGAAGTGGTTATGAATTTTGTTTGTGTGTGTAGTGTATCTTTGAATATTCCTCTTTGTGTTTATATCAGTATATATTTGTATGTGTGCGTGCATATACATTAAAAAAAAGTGCAGGGAATAAATAAGCAAAAAAAAAAAAATCCGAGATGTTGCATCAGTATGCATTTTTTGAACTGCAAGTATTTTTGCTTGGGATAAGCCCCCCTGCACACCCCACACCCCCTGCTAATTATATATACTAACTCCCAAGATCACACAATACCTGGGGAAAAGGAAAATTCTCCTTCCTGAGAATCATCAGTCTCGCACACCTGTTTATCAACTGGTGTTGGCAAAACAGTTGTCCGTGTTGGTGCACAATCGATCCAGTGCCCTACACCCATATGCATATATATTTATATGTACGTGTGTGTGGGGGGGTATGCATGTGAAGATATGTGAAGGTTGCCAGCCTAGCTAGATAGACTTTTGTAGATAATTCTATCATTTGCAAATATTAATCTAAGCCACAGGCTTGTTCTCTTAAATGTGAAAAGACTGTATTGGGTGTTGAACTGCAAAAATGTAACAATAGTGCACTCTGCTGTAAGAAAGCTGATAAGTCAGACATTTTGACTGTTTTGATCTCAGGGCTCGGAACTGTGGTTTCTGAACCAGCAGATTATTTCTATTGTTTTGAGACTAGAGTTAATTGCTAGATGTTACATGTATAATGTCTTTAATTGTTGTAGTTTCCAGACCAGGTGCAAGTTTACTAAGAAATGTTAATGTAGAGTTTCTGTTAGCCTGGGAAATCAGAGAATTGTTAAAAATGATGTAATCTAAAATAAGTCAGCAGGATGTATTATCAATTTAAAGGACTTTCTCAGAGACAGTGAGAGGGCATTTTGCATTTGTCTTCAGAACTGACCACTCACCAGCACTTGCTTTGCTTTGTCTGTATGTAAGTAGGATCTTAGACTTTAGTGTTTCTCCTAAATATGGATAAAAAATAGTAAGTTTAGTCTAGTTGTTTTCTATATTTTTGTTGGACTATTCTACAGTATTATTTTAAGCATTTTCCTGTGATCTCTGAACTCTTGACTAGCACTGTGCTGAATTGTGGAGATTTGTCTTGTGTTTTTATTATTTATTAAATATTTGTAAATATTTCAACCATGGCTGTTTTGTGTAGAGGTAATTTAAGCACTGGAGTACATTGCATGTATATAGCGATACTGTACAAAGCCACTCCAAATAAGCCTTGCTGCTCAGTCACACTTAATTTGGATAGTAATATTGCACAGTAATAATTGGACACCCTGTGGTAAGGGCCTTTTTAGTAGCTGATAAGTAAGGGTCCTGGTGACAGTGATTACTACTTTATAGCCTGGACAGAAGGGGCACAGCCTGCCCCAGGAGTGTCTGTGTGGTTGTATATAAATCATCTCTCACAGTGTGTGTTGTGTGCGTGTGTCAGCTGCTTGGGCAGGGACACAAGGCACTGGTTGGACAGAGAGAGTGCTAGGTGGACTTGGCTTGGGACCCTGGCTAAGGACCCCACTCTGTAGCTGTGCCAGTGGGGAGTCTTATTGGGGATCTGGCAGAGAAAGGGAGAAAGCAGCCCCAGACTGACTGTGAACTCTGTGTGCCCTTAAGGGAAATTGTACTTTACTGTGTGTGCATTTGTTATCCTTCCCAATGTGGACGCTCCTCCGTGGTGGTAGTGGTGAGGATTGAGGCTCCTTGATTACTGGGCCAGTGCACAGGCGTCACAATGTATATATTTTTTTCTTTTATTTTTTGGGGGGTCTTGTTCCCCTGCCCAGTGAACATCAAGCCATGTCCTGGAAATTTCAGAAAATGCCTGGAGGAGAGGCAGTATTTTGAAGTAATGGGGATTATTCTTCATGAGGTAAAGAAATGTTTTTGACACTCTTCTAACAGTTGTCTGCCTGTTAGCCAACAGTTGCAGTAGTGTCTAGCTGTATTGAACTGCTGTAGGTGCTTGTTTTCACACACTTATGGTTCTCAGCTAAAGTGCATATAGTCTTTGATTGACCCTAGTCCCTGGACACTGGAATATAATACTAGCCTTTTCCCACAGTGGCACTTTTCTTCTGGAAGAAAAACTGCCTATTCCCTGTGGCTGGGTAAATTATTTCTGCTCAGCTAGCTTCTGCATTGCCCGGGCCACTAATTGAACCCTTTTCATGTGGGTCATAATCAGGCATCCATTCAGTTCTCTCACTGAACAGGCTGTAATCCATCATATGTAGGAAGCTTCCCACTAGGACATTGAGTAATATTACTTGTCAGTTAAAAGATGATTAGTTCAGGAGTATTTAGTAAACGTTTTATTGAAATGAAAGCTAAAATATTTCATTGTGAATATGGCATGTGTTTGAAGCTTAAAAGTTTTGAGGTCATTCTGTGAGACCCTTAGACAAGCTATTAACTTATGGATTGGGAAGTTGGAAAAATCCTGTTTACAGAGTGTTGTGATGTCCTTATTGTAGTAGCTTTGATCAGAAGTGCAGACAGGACATTGCAATGGGTGTGGCTGTCCCAGACACAGGGTGTTGGGGGCACGATCGGTGGATGCCAATAGCGTGGTGCTGCAGTACTCTCATTCAGTAAGGAACACCAGTACTGCATTAGTATGTAAAGACGCACTTTGAGTAGTATTTTATTGTAGCAAGATGGAGCTTTTAAGTTTGTATCCAGTACTTTGCTATAGTTTCAGAGCAGAGGAGTATTGTCAGCACTGTGTAACTTGGGTATGTTTCTGGCGTTGGTGACCTAAGCTTTAGAATACACTGACTGAGGGGTATGGATACACAGGCTTTATGAGGATGGTTTAGGGAGTGAATTTTGGCTTTATGGTTTTGTTTTTGGTTACTGTCATGTGTGGTGGGTCCAGTAATTGTCTTGATGGTGCATGCTTTGAATGTCATTACACATCTACTTTTCACACTGTAAACCAGAGCCTTTTCACCTCTGCCTTATAAAATTTTTGCTCATTTATTTGAATATCTGCTAATTTGTTTAGGGACTAGTAGGTAAAGTCCCTTTCCAGCCAGGTCCCTGACCATAGGCAAGAGACAGTAGTACAGTGTAGTAAACAAAATTAAAGTTAAAACAAATGTTAGAGCACTGAATTATAATAAATGTACATGCAAACTAAGGTAAGCAATAAGAATAATATATTTGTTATTAGTAGAAGCAAAAAATTATGATTATATGAAACAGAAAAAAAAACACAAAAAGAAACATACAGCTTGTAAGAGTAATTTAATGTGAAGATTAAGGTGGCTAAGAGATTGGTGATGAGCGCAGGTACAGGCAAGTTGAGCTAAATCCAAAGCACCTTTATAGAATAAACTTAATGTTCTGAAAGGCCATGTCTGTAAACAAAAAGATTGTTTCCTGGTATTGGGAGAAAAGACATTCAGTGCCACAGATATGCTAGTGTTGAGTTTTCTGTTTATCTGCTTATGCATGCACTGTTGCAATTTTGTTTGTTAAAATGTTATCATTGACAAGATACTTTAAAGCTATGTATATCACAGGAAGAAGGTAATAAAGTGGAAAGAGATGGTGAGGGTTGAAAAATCAGAAGAAATTATGATTTGGATGCAGATCCTTAAGTAGAGGAGCAACCTTTCAGAATATTGTAATCATAAAGTAGCAGAAAGTATTCCAAGAATTAAGATAACATGAATAGTGAAAGCAGACTTTACCAACAGGGATGACTGCAAGTACAGGATAGAGAAAATAGGTAAATAGAAGTTGAAATTTACTGAAGGAAGTTAGCAAAGAAAATAAGGTTTTACATTTCTCTCCCTAGTCATTTGCGTGTAATAGTGGGTGGAAGACCAGCAGATATTTGGACTGCATATGCAACCTTCTCCTACCTGGGATTGATAAAAGTATACACAAAGAGAAAGGGTTAAGGGAGTGTTGAGTGAAAGACCAGCTGTGGTAAACTTTTTAGTTGAATGTACCTTTCCATGTATTCAGTGGAGATGACTGGGTTATCATGGATTTGAAGCTTGCTAGTGTATCACTTAGTAGTAGGTAGTTTATTTTGAAGAAATTTCTTAAAGTGGCATGATTGAAAGGTATCTTTTGATTCAGTTTTATTTCGAAGGAGATTGCTTTATGGTTAGATCTAGCAAGTGATAAAGAAACATAAGGGACAGTGCAAGATGTTCCCATATTGGTAAGGACAAAATCCATGATGTTATTCCCCCTAGTAGGTACTCTAATTGTTCCAGGGTGTTTTATATTGAGAAAGTCCAGTAATCCGTGTTCTTCCACACTAGTGGTGATGTAGGTTTCCCAGTCTGATAATTAGATCACCCAGGAAAATAGTATTGGGTTCAATACTAAGTTCTGTAGATAGGGGTTAAGGCTTTATTATGCCATAGAGAGACAGCTCTGTAGCTAGCTAATGTATGGTATGGAATCTTTCTGATGGGTATTTGAGCGTGAAGAAGCTCTAGTGAGTCATTCTGCTGTACCAGCCTTGATGCGAGTTTCTTGGATGAAGTTTGAGATAACCTTCACCTTTTTTTCCCCTTCTGTGGAGTACTTGGTCTAAACATGTGGAAGATGTTAGAGCCCTGCACAGAGGGAGTGCTGTCCGCTATTTTAAACCATGTCTCTGTCACTACACATGCATCAAAGTCCTCCAGGGTGAAAAGGACTTTGTAGGGAGCATTACTTGTTTATGCTTCTAGCATTGATCTGCAACACCTTCATATTTTCCTTTGCTTGTTTTATGTTGGTCAGTGTATCAGGTTGACATTGCCTAAAAATGGCACTGTGGGGGTGAACAATATCTTTCCAAATAATCGAAACTCTAGAGGGGAACAGATGCAGGCCTTCCCTGGCAAAAAGCAGCGTGATCTGTCTATCATATCCTCCCAGACAGATATTGGGCCCACTTTGAATGACACCAAAAACTAAGTCAATTACTGAAGTCATAGTTTTGCTCATATTGCAGCTTATACCTGTCTTGGAGAGAGAGTCTTAAGAGCTGGATCATGAGACTCTTCATATACTCCAGGGAAATGCACCTCAAGTCATTGACACTGGTATGAACTATGTCAGAATCATACTGGTACTTGTTATTCAAGGACTTCAGTACATGCGTGATCTGACAGATCCTGGCACCAGACAAGCAACTAACTGTCACTCTGTCCTTTCTCAGTGTGGTAAGAGGCACATCTGTATATCTTACTGTGGAGTCATCCATAACAACAATGTTTGGTAAGTTCAATGCCTGCCATATGGGCTCAGCTTCTGTGACTTCAGGGCCTTTTTATGGTATGTCAGGAGGTAGGCTTAACTTGCTGAGTATGGTTTTGTGTGCTAAATTTCTGAGGCCTTTGAGGTTTAGGCAAGTTGAGCTGTAGAACCTCAGCATATAATGGATTAAGGTGTGGTGTGTTGCGTACCACTGGCAATTTTGGTGCATATGTGTGAGATTTTTGTATCAAAGGATAGTATATATGTGCATCTCTCACACACTGTGTTAGTCTGCTTGAGTAACAGATGATGATCTTCGTGTTTCACTGTTGCAGTCATCACACTTGGGTTATCTGCCTGCAGGTAGCTCTGTCGGCCTGAATACCAGAGTCTAAGGATTTCTGCGTCAGATGCTGTCGCCTCTTCCATGATGTCAGGTCATCAGGGGTATAAAACAGGCAGCCAACGGCATTACCCCAGTCTTTCTTGCCGAGAAGGAGCCGGAAGCAGAAGCAGTTCACAAGTGTCGTCGGCCACTACCTGAAATTTTCGTTTTTCGAGTTTCAAACCTGAAGTCTTCTAAAGCCAAGTATCCCATTGGGGATCCTTTTTTCTTGCTCTAATCGATGTCAGAAAAAGTTAATAATTTTCTTGCCTGTGGAAAGCAAATACCTCAGAGATTTTCATTCTTACTGTGTCACCTGTTTAGGCCCAGACCACGATGTCCCTTGCTGTCGGTTTTGTGCCTTGTTTAATGCCCGAACCATTCATCGTCGAGCTATCTTTGTCACTGTTATCTTTCTCTCTCGTTCTCCATATTCAGAAATGGCTTCGATAAGCCATCTGACTACCGATCTTCCAAAAAAATGTAAAGATAAAGACAGAGACAGATCACATAGATCCAAAACTGCCAATGACACTTCCGTTAAGCTAGTCGCCAGTCAGCTAGTACTTAGTGAGGCACCTTTGCAGCCCTTGACGTCCGCTTCTACAGATTTGCAGGCCTCTGCTGAGACCCATTCGGAGTCCGGTATGCCGCGAGATGCTTCTTTGACTATGGAACCTGCGGATGTCTCTACCTTGGATGGGTCCAGAGCCGCTGTGCAGGCCTCGGCTTCTGAGGGTGTATTCTGACCTACCGATGTTCAAATTAAACAGATAACTTTGTTTTTAGCTAAAACAGCCGAGTTTCTCAGGCCCAGAGTACACACAATGCCTAGAAAAACGACGACCAAAGTGCATGCTCAAGCTCCCATGCCACAAAAACAAATGTTTAGAATGGCTGAAGACCTTATTACCCTAACTAGGGGAAGCCAGCCTTCCCCTGCTAAGAGACAAAGAATTGAGTTTCATTCTGATTCTGCAGACGAGGAGTCCGATGACTCTGACCGTTCTGATTATCAGGACATACCCTTATCAACCTATGAGGATTCAGATGCAGAGGAATCCATTCCCTCTGCCTCCCCTCCAGAGGATTTTTCTTTTGGTGAAATCTTGCATACTTTGAGAACATTTCCGCTGGGAATGCCAGGACTACCCTCAGTCCGAAGAGAGACTCAGAAGTTTTAGAGTTGCCTCAGCACAGGCCTCTACCTATAAACCCTGTCCCGGATGTTGTAGATGTCTTCATGGAATACAGTCTTACTCCAGACACTTTACCCCCGGCCACTAGAAAACCTGACAGGTACTACAGAGTACCTGATTCACACACATTTATCTTTAAGAATCCTACTGTGGATCCCGACACCATTTCCCAGGGACCTAAAGTGATTAAGGCTACTACAGCCAAAAACCCTTCCCCCTTCAGACAGGGATTCCAGAGCTTTAGACAGATGGGATAGGAAGGTATATACCTCTGCAACTCTTGCCATCAGGGCATTGAATTGCCAGTTTCACATGTTGAAGTAACAGCAACATATTATGGAACTAATTAAACAAAAAATGGTGTTACTCCCAGATTGTGCAGAAAATAAATATTTACAAGAGTTAATGCATTCTGCAAACCAAGTTAGTAAGCATACTTTGCAGTGTGGCTTTGATGCCCTAGAAGCATCTTGCAGGGCTGCAGTCACGGGGGCTGTACTGAGAAGGCATGCTTGGCTGAAGGAATAAACATTGCCAGATCATGTCAAATCAAAATTACTAGATGCTCCTTTAAATAAGGACTGTTTGCACCAAAGCAGAAGTTCTTAAAAAGATGGAAGAAAAACCTAAATGTATGCAAACTGTTAAAGAATTCTTACAAGTGCAGCCACCTAGACTCAGTAGACATTGGCCTTCTAAAAATTGGTCTTTTCCTGCCCCTTCCAGGCCTTCTCACTCCAAACACAGGGGAAACAGGCCACCCAGACTACAGTCTCAGGGTATGCAGAGATCTAAACAATGGTGTGATCCTACCTCAAAAACAGGGAGTGGTAAGCCGCCCCCTTATGGAAAGAGTTCACAATGACTTCAATTATCCTTCCCCAGCCCTGTCAAATTACTTGTGCACCTAGGAAGAAAACTTGTCCTTCATGCAAAAAAACTGGATGTCCATTACTCAGGACCGATGGGTCCTAAACATTGTATCCCAGGGGTACAGATTCTACTTCTATTCACTGCCAACCCCAAGCGAGTTTCCAGACCTTCCGCCAAACCAGTGGGCAGAGGCTCAAAAGCAAGTACTTTCCCTGATCAATGTCAGAGCTATTAAACCTGTTCCAGTAGAACAAAGGGGGCAGGGTTTCTACTCCAGACTTTTCCTGGTGCCCAGAAAAGAGGGCTCTTGGTGCTCAGTCCTGGATCTATCAGTTCTCAGCACCTTTCTGGTAGTCCCAAAATTCAAAATGCTTACCCTGCAACAGTATCTCCCTATGCTAGTCAAGGATGCCTGGTTAGTCACCCTAGACTTAAAAGAAGCTTATCTGCACATCCCCATAAGGGAATCTTGCAGGATATATCTATGCTTCAGTGCAGGCTGTATGGACTATCAGTTCTCTGCACTTCCCTTTGGCTTATATACTGCGCTCAGAGTATTCACAAAGTGCCTGGCTCCAGCCATTGCATACTGCAGGCAGAGAAAGATCCAAATTTTCCCATACTTGGACGATTGCCTGATTCAAGCGGACAGTCAGGAATTACTACTTCAGCACCTGGCATTTGTAAAAAGCCTCCTAACGTCATTAGGGTACACCATCAATGAAAAGAAACAACTGGTGCCCAGTCAAAAAAATTGTATTCCTGGGAGCAAGCTTGAACACAACTTCCCAGATAGCATTTCTCACTCCAGAAAAACAGGTCTATTTGACTAACTACTTCAAACAAATGACCACCAAAACCCAGCTATCTGCAAGGAAAATACTGCAAGCCCTAGGGTTCATGGCCTCATATATTCTGCTAATTTCATATGCAAGACTGCATGTGAGGAAACTTCAGTGGTACTTAAAAAGTCTTTGGTGCCAACATTCTCAGGAGCTGGAAACAGTCATTCCAGTCATACCTTGTCTAAGGGCAGAGTTCCTTTGGTGGGCAAAAGCGTGCAACCACAACAAGGGACTGCCTTGCACTCAACCCCTTGCCGCCCAAACCCTGACAACAGACTCATCAGACTATGCATGGGGGGCTCACATGGCAGGCAAATGCATTCAGGACAAGTGGAGCCCAGGCCAAATTCTCCTGCACATTAATCAAAAAGAGATGCTAGCTGTACAGAATGCTCTGACAGCCTTCCATGACCACTGCTGATAAAAACAGACAACACCACAGTTATGTGGTACATAAACAAGCAGGGGGGAACCCATTCTTACCCACTGTGCAGGTGAGCCATGGCCCTGTTGGAACACAGCCTTGAGCAACCAAGTGCATCTACAAGCTCAATTCCTGCCAGGCAAACAAAATTCACTGGCAGATGACTGAAGCAGAAATCTCCTAGACCCACACAAGTGGAATTTGGAGCCCAACACCTTCAATCTTCTAATCCAGAGATGGGGGACACCGGAGGTGGATCTCTTTGCCTCCCCCCGAAAACCACCAGTTGAGCAAATTTTGCACCAGGAACCCTCACAGCAGGGCCTGGAAGGTGGATGCCATATCCTTCCAGTGGGAAAACCTCTCAATTTATGCCTTTCCTCCTCTGCCCCTCCTCTCAAAAGTACTACTCAAGATCAAACAGGACAGGCCAAGGGCAATTCTCATTTCCCCAGACTGACCATGCCAGCACTGGTACCCACTCTTATGCAGTCTGACAACAGTGCCACCCTGGCACCTTCATCAGACCCCTACCCTGCTGTCTCAGCAGGAGGGACAAATTTTGCCTCCACAGTTACAAACCCTAAACCTTGCAGCCTGGCTTATCCCGTGAATACACCACCAGCAACCCTCAGCAAACAGGTGCTGGACGTCATTCTTGAAGCCAGAAGGCTAGTACTAGGAAATCCTATGCCAAAAATTGGAAAAGACATTATTGTTGGAATCAGTCTCAAGGAAAGGACACAGCACTGCCCTCCTTACCTCAAATCCTGGATTACCTAGCAGAGCTATTCCACAGAGGCCTATCCTCCTCTGGCATTAAGATTCATGCCTCTGCCATCTCAGCTCATTTATAATACTGAGCCCACCTCTCTTTTCTCACCCTGTCATCAAGACAGTTCCTGAGAGGGGCTAACAACTTAAGGCCACCTAGGAGAGCACCCACCCCTGCCTGGGAACTTAACTTTGTACTGGAAAAGCTCACGCTTCCCCCTTTTGAACCTGCTGCTTCAGCAGAGTTAAAATTCCTCTCTTGGAAACAGCTTTGCTTTTAGCCATAACTTCAGCTAAGAGTGTCTGCATTACAGGCACTAATGGCTGTGGAACCCTTCATTATTTTCCATGCTGACAGGGTTTCCCTCAGGACTAACCCGTCCTTTATGCCTAAGGGTGGTGTCCAGTGTGGCTCTAAACCAATGCATCCATTTGCCAATCTTCTTCCCTAATCCTCGGAATAAAGGGGAAAGGATCCTGCACTCCTTGGATGTACATGGACAGCTCAGGTGCTGCCTTGAAGGGACTAAACCTTTCAGAAAATCTGACCAGCTGCTAGTCAGCTTTCCTTTAGGGACAAAGGGCAAGGCCATTTCAAAGCAAACCATTTCCAAATGGATAGCACACTGCATCCATTTCTGCTAGAAGCACCATGGAAAACCTACCCCACAGGGGATCAGACCACATTCCACTAGGGCTACTTCCACCTCTACAGCATTTCTCAGGGAAGTCCCTACCAGGGGCATTCCAGAAGCGGCAACCTGGAGTTCTGTACACACCTTCACCAAGCATTACCACTTACCTGTTTTTTCTAAATCCAAAGCTTGATTTGCTACAGCAGTCTTACAAGGCCTGCTTGCCGGCCCTAACACTTCTTGACTGCCTCCACCCTTCCTCAGCTTTGGGAATCAACCCAAGTGTGATGACTGCAACAGTGAAACACAAAGAACATAGTACAGTTGTGTACACTTACCATAAATGTAGATGTTTGAGTGTATTCACTGTTGCAGTCTTGGTTTCCCTCCCTCCAGCCCCCTGGTTTTCTCTATCTTTTCTACCTCTCCTCTCTGTGGCCATTTTTAATGGCAGTGGTATTTACTTTTTACTGGTGGTGTTCCCCACCATATACTAGCTTCCTATTTGGGGCAAGAAAAACTGATGTAATGGCATCAACTGCCTGTTTTATACCCCTGACGTCATGGAATAGGCGACAGCAGCCGACGCAAAAATCCTAAGACTCTGGTATTCGGGCTGACTGAGGGCTACCTGCAGGCAGATAACCCAAATGTGATGACTGCAACAGTGAATACACTCGAACATCTACATTTATGGCAAGTGTACACAATTGTGCTATCATCAGACAGCATGAGACAATTCTTAAATTGCCTCAAGATGTACCCATCTCAATCAAAATAGCTATTGAAGCTGTGAGAAAATCATGACATTTTTAAAAAGTGACATAATAGACTTGTACATATTTCTCCACACACACATATATATATATATATATATATATATATATATATATATATATATATATATATATATATGTGGGTGTGTGTACAAGAACGTATGTATGTGTATATATATATATATATATATATATATATA